>NC_090765.1:934599-1099599 GCF_036898095.1 Palaemon carinicauda | reverse complement strand
GCCTGAGGGTCCAGGTTGGGGGCTACGTAACAATCTAATTTGCGATTGGATATCGTCGCAAACAGATCCACCTGGAGACCCGGGACTTGAGATATCATCCACTGGAGTCTTCTCTGTTGAGGCAGTGTACTATGACTGCACTGTCGAGAACCAGTCTGATATGGAGATTCCTGGCTGGATTGAGACGTTTTAAAGTGAGGAAGACTGCCATGGCCTCTAGGACGTTGACGTGCATTTGTTGGAAGACCGGTGACCATAACCCTTGGACTTTCTTGTGTTGTAAAGGAACCGACTTGGAAAGATTCTTGATCTTCGTCCAAGTCTGCAGACTTTTTCTCAGGGTTGGAGAAAGGCGAGCACGTCTGTCCCGGCGTATTGCAGTTGCTCTGGAGCGCCACACTCTGTTTATGTCCTTGATTTTGGACCTCAGGACGATGACTGTCACGGAGGCGAACTGTAAGGAACCTAGGATCCACTCTCGGCTCCTTCAGAAGGTCAACTTTTCCTTGAGAAATTGTTTTGTATTCCTCTCTATCACCTTCCTTTCGGTTTTGGGGAGGCACAGCGTATGGGAGAAACGGTCCCTTTGTAGCCCCAGCCATTGAAACTTGGTCTGTGGGACCCGGCGGGATTTCTCGAGGTTGACTTGGAATCCCAGTTGCCGAAGGAAGGTGAGGACTTTGTTCGTTGCTACGCGGGAAATCTGGGCATTGTCTGACCAGATTAACTAATCATCTAGATAGGCTACTACCTGTATCCCCTGAGTCCGAAGCTCTTGAATTACTGTCTCTGCTAGTTTGGTGAAGATTCTGGGTGGTATGTTGAGCCCCAATAGCATCACTTTGAATGCATAGGCTTGTTTGCCTAGCTTGAAGCCCAGAAAAAGACGAAAATGCCTTGCTATTGGAACGTGATAATCGGCATCTGTAAGATCGATGGAGGTGGTGACGGCCCCACAGGGAAGTAAGGTCCACACCTGCGAGACGGTAAGCATATGGGATTTGTCGCAACGAGTGAAGAAATTTAAACGAGACAGGTCCCGGATTAATCTTCGTTTGTCTGAGTCTTTCTTTGGCACGATGAACAAGCGTCCGTGAAATCTTAAGCGACATAAACTTTGGGTTGCATTCATTTGTAGCAGATCTTTTGTGAAGGGACGTAATTCTTCCGTGGACTGAGACCGGTTGAACTACTTGCAGAGGTTGCCTGAATTGGGAAGATTGGAAGGGCCTCAATCTCTTCCTACCTCGAATTGGGGTACTAGTAGCTCATATCTCCTCTTTGAAACCAGGCCCCACCTAACCTTGAGGTTTTGGTTGGCTCTAGCTGCCTCGCTAAGGACCGAGTTAACTAAGTCCCCTGGGAAAAGATCCAGGCCCCAGACTGGAGCTTTGATGAGCCTATTAGGTTCGTCCCTAATCGTGGCTTCGGATAGAATGTGTCGTCGACAATGGGTCCTGGCATTTGGAAAATCATAGGCGTCAGCCATAAAGTTTTGCAAAAGCCACTTAGTGAGGGCCTTAAGGAGGTCCTCCTCGGTGTAAGTGGTGACAGTCAATTCAGAAAGGGCAACTGAATTAAGGGATCTGCTGAATCTACACCTCCACTCATATTCCAATTTAATGAGAGACTCCAGGAGTTTGGGAAGCCGTTCGCTGAACTGCGTCGAGGCACAGTCCGGGCTCAACTTACCTACCGAGAAGGTAGCTGGGGCGTTCCGCCAACATTCACTGTCTCCCGGAAAGAGAAGGGAGGGTAAGTCGGTCTCCCTGAGGTGAGGTAAAGGCTTCTCTTCCTTGATAGCCTGAAAGACCGTCTCTATGATCTTGGTCGCACATGGGGTAGGGGTCTGGTCGTCGGCCAAAAACATAGTACAGTATATGAACTTTTGTAGGCCGTAATCATTGTGTTCAAGCAATCCCACTCATTGAACATGCGGACCAAGACAGACTGTGCCTGTTCTTTAGGAAATTTAACAGTTTCCTTTGGGACCTTATCCAATCGAATCAGAGCCTCTTCCTTGAGGCAAGCGTAGCCCGGGAAGGGGAATTCAAGACCCGGCGGGTAGAATTCATAATCCGCAAGAGGCCGGGTACCGAAATCTCCGATTGATAACAAACCCTCCGAGAAGGGGGCATGCAATGCTGTCCTCCAAGGGTTATTCTTATTGAAAGGAGGAAGCTTGGATGCGTCGGGGATGGGGTATTGCTATTGTGGAGGTGGCAGCCTCGAGCGCATGAGTCCCTGAACTAGGCTCTCCATAGAAGCTATTCTCTCTTGTGATTGCTGCGTATGAGCCGATAGTATCGACTCAAAACGAGCAAACACCTTCTCGGAAAATCCACCGGGTTAGATGATTCCGCCGGTGGGGGAAACAGGTGCCGGAACGGAGACTACTCCGTGAGAAGTTGAAGGCACAGCAATTGGGTCTTAAGAGACTCTGGTGGAGGAAGATTTAGCCTTCGAAGCTGATGATTTCGAAGACCTGTGGTCTTTGGAAGACTTGTGGGTCGCATATAAATTCTCACGATGAGCCCACACCTTGGGGATAACAGGCCGGGGACTGAGACCAGGCCCGGTTGTCCCCGGAAAACCTCGAAAAGAAGAGTGTTCTGAAGTAGAAGAGAAAGCCTGGCTAGGGATAGGAATCTTAGCCCGGGAACCACCTGACTCACCTACGTCCCTACCTGCGTCGGGATCGTCAAGAGCCATGGGTTCCACATCGAGGTTCAGGGTAGAGACGTCCTCGGTTAGGGTGCCGCCCGTCTCTTCTTGGTCCGGGGCCGGAAGAAGGGATTCGAACCTCTCGATGATAGGATCCGCCAATTCTTTGGGGACCGCAGG
This sequence comes from Palaemon carinicauda, assembly GCF_036898095.1. NCBI lineage: Eukaryota > Metazoa > Arthropoda > Malacostraca > Decapoda > Palaemonidae > Palaemon > Palaemon carinicauda. The sequence continues at coordinate 1,096,755 of NC_090765.1, read as the reverse complement.
TGAAGTTTTAGCATGGGGGTAGAGACGGGAACCACCATTCCTCAGAGAGGATATAAGGCTGTGTGGCCTTCACGTTGCGGGCGAACCCGTCAATCCAGATCTTGAGGGTAGCTCGAGCTCTATCTTTCTCAAGTTGGGAGCACTGAAAGAGAACAGACTATTAGCGAGGGATATTAGTGCCAAAAAAAAGTGAAGAAGTCCAAAGACTTCGTAGACACTAAGTGAAAGGCATGCGGGAAGTCCAGAGGACTAGTGGCCTTAAAATTAATATTTGAAATTAATCGTAACTCCCTACAAGTCTGTATCAATGCACTCACCGAGTCAGATGTTAGAGTGGAGGTCATTGTGTAGCAGACTACACAATTGTCTGGATGCCATACAGCTAAGTCATCCACTCGGACAGAACAGTGGGCGTGTGAATGACACATGTCATGGCCGCAGGGTTGATAGATGACAGCGGCACATGCCGTCATTGCACAGCATAGTCTGTAAAATAAAAGATACATGAGTATCTCAAAGGAAAGTAAATTAGGGGCCTAGAGGCCCCGGTGCTTAAAAAAAAAAAAAAAAAATATATATATATATATATATATATATATATATATATATATATATATATATATATATATATATATATATATATATCATGATAAAAATGTTTTATATATATTCATCAGGAATCCAGAATGAAAGCAAATAGGGGCTCGGTGGCCCTGGATTCTTAAATTATAACAATATCATGCTAAAAGATTTACATATCAATATCATGATAAAAATGTTTTATATATATATATATAAATCAGGAGTCCTGAATGAGAGCAAATTATATATATCACTATCATGGTAAAAATGTGTTATATATATTCATCAGGAATCCTGATGATAAAAATGTTTTATATATATATATATATATATATATATATATATATATATATATTATATATATATATATATATATATATATATACATCAGGAGTCCTGAATGAAAGCAAATAGGGGCTCGAGGGGCCCCAGGTGCTTGAATGATATCAATATCATGATAAAAGATTTATATATCAATATCATGATAAAAGATTTATATATCAATATCATGATAAAAATGTTTTCTATATATACATTAGGAATCCTGAAGGAAAGCAAATAGGGGCTCGGGGGCTCCGGGTGCTTAAATGATATCAATATCATGATAGAAGATTTATATATCAATATCATGATAACAATGTTTTATATACGTACAGTCTGTAAGACAAAAGATACATGAGTATCTTAAATGAAAGCAAATTAGGGGGCTTAAATATCTACGTATATATATGTCAATATCATAATATAAATCTTTTATATATAGCCATAAAGTATATTGAATGTAAGCAAATCGGGACCCAGGGGGTCCATCGGGACCTAGGGGGTCCATCGGGACCCAGGGGGTCTGGATTGCTTAAATATCAATATCAAAATAACCGATCTATTTTGATTGTAAAAGGAATTGAAATTAAGTCAGACCGTAACCGTGATCATATCAAAAGAGGGAAGGGAAGGTCGAGAACAAGGATCGTATATATAATATATATATGTGACTAATATAAAGTTAATCCAAGTAAGAATGAGTAACGTTGGCTCCGGAGGCGCAACTTAACAACTCGACCGGATGGTAATGTATAAAAGCTACTTCCGGGGATCCCGTAATGAAAGTCTATATATATATATATATATATATATATATATATATATATATATATATATATATATATATATATATATATATATATATATATATATATATATATATATATATATATATATATATATATATAAGGTCCGCGAGGTGCGTGACACTAGAGGGGGAAAGGGATCTTTAACGGGTCCGTGACTGCCCTGCGCCGCTCGCGGCGCCATCTGTATTCCTTGTAGCGATACACGAGGTGCTACAGATACTGTATGTAGGGAGGGGTCCTACAACCCTTTTCACTCTTTTTTTTTTTTTTTTTTTTTTTTTCTAAAGGAACAGGGCGGGTCCATCAGGACGACATGGCTATCTTACCCAAAAATAGATTTTTCGCTTCGCTCAAAATCCGTTTTTTGGGCTCAAGCCATGTCGTCCTGATGGAAGTATACCAGAGCATTACTGTATCTGTGGATTCTCAATACGTGCCGTACTCCTCAGGAATGTTTCTTAGTCAACTCGACTGAAAGACCTAAGATGTTACCGTTATACATCTTTTCACTAATCATAAGCCATGAAAGCGCTTCCTGCCCCCTACAGGGAGGAGTCCTACTAGGCTCTAGAAAAGAACGAAGAGTACATATACCTATGTATGAATCACTCGCCAGCCAGAACAATATAGTGGTCTCACTCTATATGAAGTAAAGCATAGTCTTACGGGACTACAGCATCCAAGGGAAAACTCCCGACCAGCACCCTGGTCGAAGTAAAATTTGACAAAAAGGTTATATCTGCGTAGGATTAAACTTGCTGCCACCACCGTCCTCAGAGAGGGGTGGAGTCCTTTATGCTAAGGAAAGTATAAACCAGTGCAACAAGGCTTTGCATTAAGGAATAGGCTATTATAGATATCCCCGATTAATATACATAGGCTAAATGCTCAATAAATAACATGAAATCAATATAGGTGAAGGAGACGCAAGGTTCCCGAGAACAAGTTTATTGAGTAACAATAAATAGACATGGTCACCATAAATATGTACATATGATAGGTGGATGACCAACAATTTACACAAGTACCGTAGTGCATGGATGAATGGTTATCTGAAAGAAAACAAATAGGTCACTTGCCACATACCCAGGTATCAAAGTTAACGTCCATGTTACTACTTTGCTGACATTAGCGTTAGCAAACGCTTGGCACACCTGTCTGTACTTGTGCTACCATCACCATAACGCTGGAACAGTCACTGTGGGCTCTCAGAGCCTTCACTACTAGTTATATCAACGCATATAACTAACCACTCACCCAAGAATCAAAGTCCCGAATGATTCCACTGTTCCTCGCAGAGTTAAACAGCAGGGTTAACGACGCAACCAACTGCTACCACAGACCTCTTTAGCTGCTCCACTTGCTTAGCATAGTGGCGAAAGAATACCCTGGAAGACTTCCAGCCAGTGTATGAACGAAGGTGTTCAAAATCCATAAAGTTAAAGAAGTTTAAGGATGAAGCAACTTTCCTCGGATCATGACCTGCGGGTGAACTGTCAGGATCCGCTCTGCGAATAAAATATGTAATTTTCGCCCTAAGCTGATTTAAAGATAAATTCGAGCCCGATGTTTCTCCTCTGAATAGTTGGCCCCCATGGAAGTCTGAAGTTCTACGAAGATAGACCTTTAGGCATTCTACGGGACATAGAGATGCATCTTCTTTCAGAGGGCAGATTCTCCAGGGACCCCACCTGTTGGTGGGCAACTCGTTCTTAGCGAGAAACGTAGGGTCCGGAAACAGGTTCAGTTCTCCCCCATCCAGGAACTGAACTCGGCCCTCCTCTCTCGAGAGGGCCACAATCTCACTAACTCTGGCCCCAGAAGCAAGGGCAAAAAGGAAGATCACTTTTTGAGTCAGGTCCTTCAATGCACATTCCTCATTATCCAGTAATGAGGCAAAATGAAGGACTTTGTCTAACGACCACGAAATAGGCTTTGGAGGAGCTGATGGTCTAAGCCTAACACAGGCCTTCGGGATCTTATTAAACATCTCGTTAGCGAGGTCTACCTGGAAGGCATATAGAATGGGTCTTGCCAGAGCTGACTTACATGTAGAAATTGTGTTAGCCGCCAGCCCCTGTCCGTGGAGGTGAATGAAGAAGGATAGGCAGAACTCCGTAGAGATCTCTTGTGGGTTTTTGTCTTTGACAAAGGCTACCCATTTCTTCCATGCAGATTCGTACTGCCTCCTAGTAGACTTACACTTGTATTCTTCCAGGAAGTCGATGCTATCTTTCGAGATTCCGAACCGTTTCTTCACCGCTAGGGAGAGAAAATCATGAGCTGCAGGGTTCGGGTTTTCTGTAATGAAGCGTAGACAGTCGACTTCTGGACTTGCTGGGACAGAACTGGGTCCGGGAGTGGTAGAAACTTCAGTCGTAGTTCCAGAGCTAGAGGGAACCATACACTGTTCGGCCACTTGTGGGCCACTATTGCTGCTACTCCCTTGAAGGATCTCAGTTTGTTGAGGACCCTCAACATCAGATTGTGAGGGGGAAACAGGTAGATCCTGGACCATCTGTTCCAATCGAGGGACATCGCATCTACTGCTTCCGCCAATGGGTCCACGTATGGGGACACATATTTCGGCAGCTTCTTGTTGTCCTTCGTCGCGAAGAGGTCTATCTGCAGTTCTGGGACTTGTCTCAAGATGAAGGAGAATGATCCTGCGTCTAGGGACCATTCTGACTCTATCGGTGTAACCCTGGATAGAGCGTCCGCGGTCACATTCCGGACTCCTTGAAGGTGAACTGCTGACAGGTGCCACTTCTTCTTCTCCGCCTGTCGGAATATGGCTAACATTACCTGGTTGAGAGGTGGGGATCTCGATCCCCGCCGATTCAGACATTTCACTACCACCTCGCTGTCCAGTACCAACCTTACATGGATCGAGTGACGTGGGGATACTTTCTTCAGGGTAAGAAGCACTGCCATAGCTTCTAGAAAGTTTATGTGAAAAGTCCCAAATAGCTTGGACCAGGTCCCTTGCACTTTTTTCCGATGGGAGTGACCCCCCCACCCTACCTTTGAGGCGTCTGTGTGGATTGTCACTGACGGGGGGGATGGCTGAAGAGGTAGAGACCTCTTTAGACGACAGGCTTGAGACCACGGTCTGAGAAGAGAACGTAGTCGAAGTGGGACCGGTCTCTTCAAGTCCCTTCGCTCTTTCGATGCAAAGGTTCTCCATACTCCCGCTGCATCTTTTAGCTGTGCTCTTAGCACTGGGTCTGTTACTGATGCAAACTGAAGAGAACCCAAAACCCTCTCTTGTTCGCGTCTTGATATCCTCTCGGAACCTAGAAGTCTCCTGACAGACCCCGCTATTTCCTTCCTCTTTGACATCGGAATGGAAAAACGGTGTGACACTAGGTCCCAGTGAATTCCCAACCACTGGAACCTCTGAGCTGGAGAAAGACGAGACTTCTTTCTGTTGATCATGAAACCTAGATATTCCAGGAACTGAATCACTTGTAGGGAAGCTTGCAAGCATTCTGCTCTGGATGCTGCCCACACCAACCAATCGTCCAGGTAGGCTACTATTTGGAACCCTTTTAGGCGTAACTGTTTGAGCGCTGCGCTCGCAAGCTTCGTAAAGATCCTTGGGGCTATGTTTAGCCCGAAGGGCATCGCTCTGAAAGCATAAAGTTTTTGTTGTAGCTTGAATCCTAGGTAGGGGGAGAGACGGCGACTTATTGGAACGTGCCAATATGCGTCTGACAAATCGATGGAGACGGTATATGCCCTCTTGGGCAGTAAGGCCCTTATGTGTTGTAACGTTAACATCTTGAACTTGTGGTTCACTATGAACTTGTTGAGTGGTGACAAGTCCAGAATGACTCTGAGTTTCCCTGAGTCTTTCTTGGGAACACAAAACAACCTCCCTTGAAACTTGATGGACTTTACCCTCCGGATCACCTTTTTCTCCAACAGATCTTGGATGTACTCCTCCAAAACGGGGGTGGAGTGTTGGAAAAATTGAGGGCACTGGGGCGGAGTACTGTACCAACTCCAACCCAGTCCATTTTTGAGAAGGCTGTGGGCCCAGGGATCGAAGGTCCAGCGATCCCGGAAAAACTGAAGTCTCCCACCTACCGGCGACACTTCACTTTGACTGCCCTGCAGTCTTGCCTCCCTGGCCGCGACCACCTCTGAATCCTCGTCCCCTAGAGGGGCGTCTCGCCGAGCCTCTGGCTGCCCCTCTGGGTCTTGCACGAAACGTGGTTGATTGTCCCTCGAACACGGGATTGAATGCCGGGGAAGCTGATGACATGGCTTGGGGTACCCATTGGAAGGTGGTCGGGGTCTGGGCTACCAGTTGTGGTACCGGAGGCAAAGCTGGCTGCTGCTGCTGCTGTCTTTGTGGTTTGAAAGGCTTGGCTGGACGGGAGGAAAACCTTGGTTTCTTCGCCTTTCCTTTCGGCTGAGGGCCCTCATCCGGAGAAGACTTCCTCTTAAGGGACAGGCCCCACTTCAGGAGAAGATTGCGGTTCTCAGTGGCTGCCTTGTCCACGACCTCTTTGACCACGTCGTTGGGAAAGAGATCTTTACCCCAGATGCTGGATGAAATGAGCCTCTTGGGTTCATGCCTCACTGTGGCCGAGGCAAACACAAACTCCCTACAGGCCCTCCTTGCTTTAACAAAGCAATAGAGGTCCTTAGTCACCGTGGCCAGATGGATCTTGGCCATTACCATGAATATCTCCGGCATCTTGGGGTCGCTAGCCATCGTCTCCATGTTGGTCTGGAGAGACATCGAGGCTGCCAGGCGCTCCTTTGTGTCCAATTCCCTCCGTAGGAGGAATTCCGACAACTTGGGAAGGTTTTCGCCGAACTGCTGACCTGCAATGTCGGCGTCCAACTTCCCAACCGAGAAAGTGAGGTGCACCTCCTTCCAGTCCTTATTGTCCAGCGGCAATGCCAACGACAGAGGTTTGCATTCCTCCAGAGATGGACACGGTTTGCCAGCTTCAACCGCCTTCAAGACGGCCGCGAACCCCTTTTGCATAAAGGGGAAAGCCCTAGCCGGGGAGGATACAAAGGAGGGGTGCTTCTTACTCAAAGCGGCAACTTTAGAGTTTGAGAACCCCCTCTCCTTCAATGCAGCTGTTAAAGTGGCTTGAGCCTTGGAGTGATCCAGGATAATCACCTCCTTTGGTTCCGTCTCCTCCTTCGAGGCCGGCTCCTTCTTCAAACGGACATAACAGTCCGGGTAGGCCCCTCTACTGGGCCAGAATTCCACCTCCTCAAGGGGAACTGAGCCCAGTTTCTCCGACATGACGATCTTCCCAATCGTCATCGGCATGTGCTCGGCATATCTCCACGGGTTGGCATCCGAGCACAGAGGAAGGTCCTTCACGTTGAGCTTCTTTGGAGGTCCACGTGATGCTGTGATCTTCTGCATCTGGAGCTCCAAAGTAGCGGCCTTCTGATTATTCTCCCTCTGCATCTGTTGGATCATACCAACGATGGAAGAGAGAGCCTGTCCTAGCTCTGCTGGAAGAGCGGACGAGGTAGAGGGGATAGGTTCAGGGACCTGAACCGGCACGTCTGAAGATACGGGAACCTCTTCCTCCACGGCAATAGGATCTCGATCCTCCTCCTCGCCTTCTGCGAGGAGATCCTGTTCCGCACGATCGGACAAGTCAGACATCTTGTCGTCCAACTGGATGTCCTGCATGGCATCAGCAACATCCTCCTCCACTGGGATCTGGACGAGAGGGATCTCCGGCCGAGGCTGGGGAACAACAGCGTCAGTGGAAGCCTTGGGAAAAAGGTATGCCCTCATCTTCTCATTAGGAAGATAAGGTCCAGTGGTGTTTTTCTGAAAACCCCTTACCCATAAGCGAAGCTTCTCCCTCGCTGCATCTCTTGACTCCGCCGACCTAGGGGATTCAAAAGCCTCTGATAGCAGGTTAGTACATACAGCACATACCTGCGGATCCCAGTAACGATGGTCATCATTGGAGGCTGCGCAAGCCGCGTGCCTCCTACACGAGACATGTCCGCAAAAGTTCTTACTGCGGACATTGCAGAAGACACTATCACACTTCGGATGCTCCTCCTGTAAAAGAAGAAAAATTTCCATGAATATCAAGTGAATTTCAATTCACATGTAACAAATGAGTATTCACCAAGAATAAGGGAAAGACACCTACTTGTGAAACCCACACAAACACCTGTAGAAGCCCACCAGCCAAAGTCACATAGTTAGTCTTTACTAGAATAACCAGAGAGCATATTTCCAAAGGAAATTAGGTGTAGCTCACACCTAAGGTAAAATTTTACCATTCCGGCCAGGGATGAAAAGAATTCTCTTTTATCCTTGTAAGGCGACACCAAGTGATTGCACAAGTAACACAAGTAAGATAGAGAAGACAGTGTTGTAACCTACTATATCATGGACTCCCTTGGTTGAATACACCACCAAAGAAAGGACTGATACAGTACCTGAGGGTGGTGTGCCGGTCAGCACCCCTCCCCCCCCCCCCCCGTTTTTCGAAAGGTAGATCTCAAGTACACAACATCAGATCACCCCTATTGGGGCGAACTCCAGATCCCATGCCTGAACCGGCCGGCAGTGGTTGCCGGTCCGCAGCCACCCGGTTTGCACTGCGTTGCCGGCCATCATTCTTAGTGGCCGACTAACCGGGCAGTGTAGCAGGCCGGCCGGCAGCAGTAAGCAAACCTTGCCGGCTGGCCTCCACATCAGGCAGCGCTCGGCTGCCGGCCCCACTTATAGTGGCCGGCAGATGAGCAAGAGACCGGCCGGCAAAGGTATATAACCATCGCCGACCGACAGCAAGAGAACTGGAGAACACCCCTCCCCACCGACGGCCGGCCTGTAGGCCGGCAGACGGCAAGGGCAACACATACGAAGACAACAGAATGAGTGCCGGGCTAAGAGGCTATGAGCCTCTGTGCTCGGCACCCGAAAGAGTGCCGAAAGGAAGGGGAGACACTAAGTCAGGCTTCCTAATCGCTGCTTACTGAATCTACAGACGGCAGCGATGGAGGGACCAAGAAAGGACCGGGCAGCACTCGAAGGAAGGGTCTCTGCCGGTCGGCACACTCTGCCGGCCGACAGGAGACCACGTCAGTTCCCCATCCTAACCTAGGCTAGGTGCGGATGCGGACGACTGACACAAAGGAACGGAAAATAGAAGGGAAGGACAGAGGGTCCTATCCAACCTTGCCTTGGTTAAGGGTCATTCCCAACTAAGACAGCTCATCTCAGCCAGAGAAAGACCCGAGGGGGAGGCCGGCACTACTGGCTGCCTCCCTAAAACCACGGCAAGGAAGGAATTGCTATTCCAGAAAAGGGAACATATCCCGAATCCGGAACGGCAAGAGGACAAGTCTGAGGGGTCACCGAGCGAAGGGATCACTACTGGAACCCAACAAGGTGGACCAAGGGGGATAAACCCCTTATGCCCGTGTCAGTCAGCAAGGGAGACTCTGCCCCATGCCAGACCAACCCGGACTCAGACTAAACACTGTTGTACTGTCCCCCTCTGAACCAATTCAGATGGAACGGGAAGGTACAGTACTACTCCAGCATAGATATATTTGAAAATTAATTCAAACAAACCACTAGAGTTAAGCCTAGGGCTTAAACAGAGGGAAAGGGTTTGCCCCTTCCCCGAAGAGAAGGGAGCAAACGGGGAAACAGATAATATTATAATGACCTAAGACAACCTAGCCTAGGCACTAAGAGAATCGATTACCTAATTCACCGAAACTCACACCAATACTATCTTGGAAGGTACTCGAAAAGGGCTTATATGTATAACGTTGCCTAACGCTTAAAGCAATAAAATCACACTTGGAAGACTAATTATCATGCAGGAAGTACATAGGCCAACCGCTAGCCTACGAAGACTAGTGTTGGCAGCCTAGGCAAAACTTCGCCAGGCACACTACTAACGCATCATAACAGAATTCCTAAATAAGCTAAGTAGCTAATATTTAAGCGCAAAGGGGCTGGGAACGTCGCTCTTGCTAACAAATAAATCCTATTCTAGCGAGCGACAGCATCCATGACGCCTCCAGCAGGCAACAGCTCTTGTATCAAAGATAACTCTTTTAATTACTTTAATTTTAACCAAGAGCCTACATTTATACATAAAAGAAATAGTACTCAACTTATCCGAGGCAGAAGAAATTCCAAGATTTGGTAGAAAACAGGGAACAAAATACCGAGTCGTAGAGCTACGCAAAAAGGAATACAGATGGCGCCGCTCGCGTGCCGCTTTCGAAACGGGGAGGAGAGATGCCTTACGAACGGCTCCCCCCTTTCTTATCGTTTTCGTTTTCTTGCCATTTGACCCCTACGAAGTGTTAACTCTATTCGGGGTATAGATTGCTATGAGGCGTGTCAAGAATACGTCCACTGATATTTACGATATCCCTAAGGTCTTTTTTAGGGATACTCGCTCCAGGAGTTAGAATTCTGGGTACCTGAAGGTAAATTCTCTGGGAATATCGCCGTAGTTGTAATATACCCTAGGAAGCTGCCTTTAAGGAACTTCCATCAGGACGACATGGCTTGAGCCCAAAATATATATATATATATATATATATATATATATATATATATATATATATATATATATATATATATATATATATATATATATATATATATATAAACATTTTTATCATGATATTGATATGTAAATCTTTTATCATGATATTGCTATAATTTAAGCATCCGGGGCCCCCGAGCCCCTATTGGCTTTCATTCAGGATTCCTGATGAATGTATATAAAACATTTTTATCATGATAGTGATATATATATATATATATACAGTATATATATTTTAAGCACCGGGGCCTCCGGGCCCCTAATTTGCTTTCCTTTGAGATACTCATGTATCTTTTATTTTACAGACTGTACGCTGTGCAATGACGGCATGTGCCGCTGTCATCTATCAACCCTGCGGCCATGACGTGTGTCGTTCACACGCCCACTGTTCTGTCCGAGTGGATGACTTAGCTGTTTGGCATCCAGACAATTGTGTAGTCTGCTACACAATGACCTCCACTCTAACATCTGACTCAGTGAGTGCATTTTCATTGATACAGACTTGTAGGGAGTTACGATTAATTTCAAACATTTTAAATTTCAAGGCCACTAGTCCTCTGGACTTCCCGCATGCCTTTCACTTCGTGTCTACGAAGTCCTTGGACTTCTTCACCTTTGTTTGGCACAAATATCCCTCGCTAATAGTCTGTTCTCTTTCAGTGCTCCCAACTTGAAAAAGATACAGCTCGGGCTACCCTCAAGATCTGGATTGACGGGTTCGCCCACAACGTGAAGGCCAAACAGCCTTATATCCTCTCTGAGGAATGGTGGTTCCCGTCTCTACCCCCATGCTAAAACTTCAGCGGTGGTCCCCAAAGAGTTGGCGGATCCTATCATCGAGAGGTTTGAATCCCTTCTTCTGGCCCCGGACCAAGAAGAGACGGGCGGCACTCTAACTGAGGACGTCTCTACCCTCAACCTCGATGTGGAACCCATGGCTCTTGATGATCCCGACGCAGGTAGGGACATAGATGAGTCAGGTGGTTCCCGGGCTAAGATTCCTATCCCTAGCCCGGCTTTCTCTTCTACTTCAGAACACTCTTCTTTTCGAGGTTTTCCGGGGACAACCGGGACTGGTCTCAGTCCCCGGCCTGTTATCCCCAAGGTGAAGGCTCATCGTAAGACTTTATATACGACCCACAAGTCTCCCAAAGACCACAGGTTTTCGAAATCATCAGCTTCGAAGGCTAAATCTTCCTCCACCAGAGTCTCTCAAGACCCAATTGCTGTGCCTTCAACCTCTCACGGAGTAGTCACCGTTCCGGCACCTGTTTCCCCCCGGCGGAATCATCTAACCCGGTAGATTTTTCTGAGAAGATGTTTGCTCGTTTTGAGTCGATACTATCGGCTCATACGCAGCAATCACAAGAGAGAATAGCTTCTATGGAGAGCCTAGTTCAGGGACTCATGCGCTCGGGGCTGCCACCGCCACAATAACAATACCCCATCCCTGACGCATCCAAGCTTCCTCCTTTCAATAAGAATAACCCTTGGAGGTTGGCATTGCATGCCCCCTTCTCGGAGGGTATGTTGTCAATCGGAGATTTCGGTACCCGGCCTCTTGCGGATTATGAATTCTAACCGCCGGGTCTTGAATTCCCCTTCCCGGGCTACGCTCGCCTCACGGAAGAGGCTCTGATTCGATTGGATAAGGTCCCAAAGGAAACTGTTAATTTTCCTAAAGAACAGGCACAGTCTATCTTGGTCTGCATGTTCAATGAGTGGGATTGCTTGAACACAATGGTTACGGCCTACAAAAGTTCATATACTATGTTTGTGGCCGACGACCAGACCCCTACCCCATGTGTGACCAAGATCATGGAGACGGTCTTTCCGGCTATCAAGGAAGAGAATAGAACTTTTTCATGTAAAGTGATAAGGATCTTAAAAAATGATTGATGTGTACAGTGAACCCTCGTTTATCGCGGTAGATAGGTTCCAGACCCGGCCGCGATAGGTGAAAATCCGCGAAGTAGTGACACCATATTTACCTATTTATTTAACATGTATATTCAGACTTTTAAAACCTTCCCTTGTACGTAGTACTGTTAACAAACTACCCTTTAACGTACAGAACACTTAATGCATGTACTACAGTACCCTAAATTAAAACAGGCACAAATATTAAAGGCGATTTTATATCATGCGTTTCCTAAACACGCCAAAAAGCACGATAAAAAATGGCAACCCATGTTTTGTTTACGTTTATCTCTGATCATAATGAAGAAACAAACGCATTTACACATCTGTGTACTGTATAGGTTAGTTTTTGCATCGATTATATTGATTTTTCAGTACAGTATGTTGATTTTGTTATTACCAATGTTTTACTTAATTTTTCTTAGGACTTCCAAAAGAAATGTTTTTCTTTATGACGCCGCCTGAAACAACGGCGTAATAAAGTACGCTCAGTAAACAAACGAAGGCATTTAACGCGCATGATGAAAGTGATAAATAATGATATTACAGTAAAAGCTTTTAGAAAATATGTTATTACAAATATTATTTACCGTATCTATATAAAATCATACATACGTAGCAAAGCAGGAAAACAATTTACGAGAGAGAGAGAGAGAGAGAGAGAGAGAGAGAGAGAGAGAGAGAGAGAGAGAGAGAGAGAAAGAGAGAGTTGTTTTACGTACGTAAATGTAAATTTAAAAATAAAAATAGCCCCATTTCATATAAAATAGGTTATTACAAATATTTTACTTTATCATATTACAGTAGTCTGTATAATATTGTAAAGTTCAGTACAGTATGTTGTTGTTATAGTTGTGGCGATGAAATTCTCACGAAACAAAAACACGGCATTCAATTACAACAGCTGATCTCTCTCTCTCTCTCTCTCTCTCTCTCTCTCTCTCTCTCTCTCTCTCTCTCTCTCTCTCTCTCTCTCTCTTCATGTTATACAATACTTACATATAGATGAAGAAACTAAAATTAATTTTCTTAGTGTCAATTTAATACGAAATGAAAAAATTATGCCGAGTTTACATCCATTTCAATCGTTGCTAAAAATACGGCATCCGATTTCATCAGCAAACCACTATTTTTTGGGAAACATCATTTTATTTTAGAAAATTGCTACTCTTTAAATAGTTAATTGCACATTAAGAAAGCATGTACTTTTGTTTTTAAATTTCGGGTGTTTTAAAAATCGAGTATTGTTGACTTCTTTTTGTTTTACTTTTGGCTGTGATTAGATCAGCTGACGTCTAGCTGCCGCTTTTGAGAGTGTACGAATAATACACTAACAAAGTATTGTTTATACCATTTCTTAACTTATTCAAACCGTCTACAGTATACAGTTGATATTACATAAGCACCAATGTGTTATAACCTATAAAAAATTTTTGTTTATTACATTTAAAACAACACACACACACACACACACACACACTCTCTCTCTCTCTCTCTCTCTCTCTCTCTCTGTGGGCTACTTTTCACTACCTCCCATTCCTTACCTCTCTCTATCTCTTTAACAAATGATATCTTTGTTGCTCCTCAAAGTTTCATTTATATTGAAAATCAATCATGATTCAATTTTCCTTACTTTCTCCTATCTCGCACCATCGGTCACATCGCGGTATTTTCGAAATTTCCGGAAAATCCGCGATATATGTATATACATGCGTTATGAAAAAAATCCGCCAAGTTGTGAATCCGCGATGGTCGAACCGCGAAGTAGCAAGGGTTCACTGTACTGATTTTTTCAAGGATTCGTCAGCGAACTCGGTAGATTAAAGCCTTTACCTCACCTCAGGGAGACCGACTTACCCTCCCTTCTCTTTCCGGGAGACAGTGAATGTTGGCGGAACGCCCCAGCTACCTTCTCGGTAGGTAAGTTGAGCCCGGACTGTGCCTCGACGCAGTTCAGCGACCGGCTTCCCAAACTCCCGGAGTCTCTCATTAAATTGGAATATGAGTCGAGGTGTAGATTCGGCATATCCCTTAATTCAGTTGCCCTTTCTGAATTGACTGTCACCACTTACACCGAGGAGGGCCTCCTTAAGGACCTAACTAAGTCGCTTTTGCAAAACTTCATGGCTGACGCCTATGATTTTCCAAATGCCAGCACCCATTGTCGACGACACGTTCTATCCGAAGCCACGATTAGGGACAAACCTAATAGGCTCACCAAAGCTCCAGTCTGGGGCCCGGATCTTTTCCCAGGGACTTAGTTAACTCGGTCCTTAGCGAGGCAGCTAGAGCCAACCAAAACCTCAAAGTTAGGTGGGGCCTGGTTTCAAAGAGGAGATATGACCCTACTAGTACCCCAATTCGAGGTAGGAAGAGATTGAGGCCCTTCCAATCTTCCCAATTCAGGCAACCTCTGCAAGTGGTTCAACCGGTCTCAGTCCACGGAAGAACTACGTTCCTTCACCAAAGATCTGCTACTAAAGAATGCAATCCAAAGTATACTTCGCTTAAGATTTCACGGACGCTTGTTCAGCGTGCCAAAGAAAGGCTCAGACAAACGGAGAGTAATCCGGGACCTGTCTCGTTTAAATTCCTTCACTCGTTGCGACAAATTCTATATGCTTACCGTCTCGCAGGTGTGGACCTTACTTCCCTGTGGGGCCATCACCACCTCCATCGATCTTACAGATGCCTACTATCACGTTCCAATAGCAGGGCATTTTCGTCCTTTTCTGGGCTTCAAGCTAGGCAAACAAGCCTATGCATTCAAAGTGATGCTATTGGGGCTCAACATACTACCCAGAATCTTCACCAAACTAGCAGAGACAGTAATTCAAGAGCTTCAGACTCAGGGGATACAGGTAGTAGCCTATCTAGACGATTAGCTAATCTGGTCAGACAATGCCCAGATTTCCCGCGTAGCAACGAACAAAGTCCTCACCTTCCTTTGGCAACTAGGATTCCAAGTCAACCTTGAGAAATCCCGCAGGGTCCCACAGACCAGGTTTCAATGGCTGGGACTACAAGGGGACCTGTGCTCCCATACGCTGTGCCTCCCCAAAGCCAAAAGGAAGGTGATAGAGAGGAATACAAAACAATTTCTCAAGGAAAAGTTGACCTTCCGAAGAAGCCGAGAGTGGATCCTAGGTTCCTTACAGTTCGCCTCTGTGACAGACATCGTCCTGAGGTCCAAACTCAAGGACATAAACAGAGTGTGGCGCTCCAGAGCAACTGCAATACGCCGAGACAGACGTGCTCGCCTTTCCCCAACCCTGAGGAAAACTCTGCAGACTTGGACGAAGATCAAGAATCTTTCCAAGTCGGTTCCTTTACAACACAAGAAAGTCCAAGGGTTATGGTCACCGGTCTTCCAACAAATGCATGTCAACGTCCTAGAGGCCATGGCAGTCTTCCTCACTTTAAAACGTCTCAATCCAGCCAGGAATCTCCATATCAGACTGGTTCTCGACAGTGCAGTCATAGTACACTGCCTCAACAGAGAAGGCTCCAGATCAGCCCAAATAAACCACATCATGTTGAAGTTTTTCTCCATGGCGGCAATGCACAAGTGGCACCTGTCAACAGTCCATCTAGCAGGAGTCCGGAATGTGGTAGAGGACTTACTTTCCCGGACGACTCCGCTAGAGTCGGCATGGTCACTAGACAATCGATCTTTCCAGTGGATGATATCCCCAGTCCCGGGTCTCCAGGTGGATCTGTTTGCGACGAAATCCAATCGCAAAATAGATTGTTACGTAGCCCCCAACCTGGACCCTCAGGCTTATTCCACGGACTCTATGATTCTAGATTGGAATACCTGGAAGACGATATATCGGTTTCCGCCGGTGAACCTCCTGCTGAAAGTTCTGCACAAACTCAGATCCTTCAAAGGTCAAGTGGCTCTCATAGCCCCAAACTGGCCCAAGAGCAATTGGTTCCCCTTGTTGCTAGAACTAGGTCTCCGCCCCCGGCGGATTTCCAATCCGGTGTTAACAAAGACAGTGCAAACTCGCAATGTGTTCGCTTCCTCAAGGATTCTGAATGCCCTAACTTTATGGACTTCATGAAGTTCGCAGCTCAACGAGGTGCAAACATCGATCCTTTGAATACTATTTTCCTGGAATCTGACAAAAGGGAATCGACTCTCCGTCAATATGACTCAGCTGTCAAGAAATTAGCTAAGTTCTTGAAAGATTCCCAAGTTGAGAAAATGACGATGAACCTAACTGTGACATTCTTCAGAACTCTCTTCGAATCTGGCCTGGCAGCCAATACCATTACTACAATCAAGTCAGCCTTGAAAAAGATCTTCCAAATTGGTTTTGACATTGATCTAACGGATTCATATTTCTCATCCATTCCGAGAGCTTGTGCCAGACTAAAACCTTCAACTCGCCCTAGCGCAGTTTCCTGGTATTTGAACGATGTTCTTAAGCTAGCCTCTGACACCCAAAATGAATCCTGTAACTATATGGCATTGTTAAGAAAGTCACTTTTTCTTTTGAGCCTCGCCTCGGGCTCCAGAATCTCAGAATTGTCAGCCTTATCTAGAGACCCTGGTCATATAGAGTTTCTCTCTTCGGGTGAGGTTCTTCTCTCTCCTAACAAAGTTTTCCTGGCTAAAAATGAAGACCCCCAAAACAGGTGGTCTCCCTGGAAGATTGTTCCACTTCCTTGGGATCCATCCCTGTGTCCAGTTACCACCCTGAAAGCCTACTTAGGTAGAACTTCCACTACAACCACAGGGCCCTTATTTATTAGAGAACACGGAGGAACTATTACCCTTAAGGGAATTAGACAACAAATTCTTTATTTTATTAAACAAGCTAATCCTGCATCATTCCCTTATTTATTAGCGAACACGGAGGAACTATTACCCTTAAGGGAATTAGACAACAAATTCTTTATTTTATTAAACAAGCTAATCCTGCATCATTACCACATGTCCATGATATTAGAGCTGTGGCTACCTCAATTAATTTTTTCCACCATATGAAATTTGATGAGCTCTCAAAATGTACGGGTTGGAAGTCCCCTAAAGTTTTCAAGCGCCACTACCTAAAACCTTTAGAAGCTCTTAGATTTGCCACAGTAGCTGCAGGGAATATAGTTCTTCCTGAAGGTACTGAGTCCTAATCACGACGTCTTGCTCTGTCCTCTTCCCCTCCTGCCTGGCTTACCTGTTGTTCCTACCTGTTTTGTTACTATACACCCTTATCTTGTATTATTTTATCATTCAATTGTTCAATTTCACGAATTGTTTTCATTACACTTGTTCTTGAATATCCGAGCTGATTTTATTTTGCATTTTTGATTACCAAGCTGGATTCCCACTATTCATATCTGTTGAATTCTACCTACGGGTTTCATTATTGATTGTTTACCATGTCTATTTATCACTGTCATATACATGTTGATCTATTTTACGGGTTTCCACATCCCTCTTTTTTTATATTAAACTCATCAGCTCTGTTATTTTGTGTTATTCCCGCTTCAGGTAGTTAGCCATATTGGGTCCCCATTCTCTGGTACGATTTCACTGGGCGGCACGGGTCGGAGCCCAGAGAAGGGATTTTGACGAAGGAAAAATCTATTTCTGGGCGAGAGATCCGTGCCGCCCAGTGAACACACCCATCCCTCCCTGATTGGGCCCCAATCTGGGGTGCTACAAGGAGTGACATCACTGGCGTGGAATTGCTAGTAGTAATAAGATGTTGAACGGCACCTCGCTGTTCGGGGATGTTGACAGGAGATATCTAAATGGTGCGAGGCCTCTGGTTGTGATTTATTCACCGCCTCAGTATTATACCGACACCTTATTAAGGTGAGCGAGCTGGGTTCAACCTAGCATTCCTATACAAATTTTTCTCTGGTAAATTCATAGCAGTTTTTACCTTAGAAATGATGTTAAAGGAACATTTCACTGGGCGGCACGGGTCTCTCGCCCAGAAATAGATTTTTCCTTCGTCAAAATCCCTTTTTTAAACATAAAACTTACCCGCTGGTTATATAAGAATGGCTGATTGACACCCTTGGTGGCGGGTCAGAGACAGCAACATTATTGGAAATTCACTTAAGAGTTAAATATAACCACTTAAGAGGTTCGTACCTGATAAGGAAGCTGACCTAAATGGTTCTCTGTCTCGTTCTGTCTGCTATCCTTACGAGATCCAGCAGTCCACTCAGGGGGCTGAAGATCTCTAGGAGCTGTCAAACGGTTCAATAACCTATAACATGACAGGACCTCAACTAATACCCTTGTTCCGGGCGCTCTCTAGGAAGAAAATGACCACTTGACTAAATCAAAGATTGCAGAAGATTGCCGACCGATTTTCATGTACAATCATAAAATCATAAATATAAGTTCCAAGAGAAGAACAGGGGTACTAGGAATTTAGGGAAATATAGTGGCGGATATTTCACCTACTACTGCACTCGTTGTTACGAATGATCCTAAAACGTAACCGTCCTCATAAAGAGACTGGAAATGGTATAAGCAATGCAAGGGAAATACAGGATTACCCCCTTCAACAGGCTGTATGACCGATGTTTTGCAGAGAAGTTTGCTTAAAAGTTACAGAAGCTCCCACAGCTCTAACTTCATGAGTCTTTACTCTTTCGACAGCTTAAGATCTGTCACACCACAGTGTGAAAGAGCCTTTGTAATTAAAGTCTATACGAGATGATAGAGCGTTTTAGTCATAGATAGCGCATGCTTCTTGACCGTGCACCAAAGAGCCTTAAATAGTGTCTTAACTCCTTTAGTCCTGTCCTGATAAAACTTTATCGTTTTAACCGGACAAAAAACTCTCATCAACCCTTCACAAACCATATTCGAGAGGATAGTGATCTCAAAAGATTTAGGCCATGGATGAGAAGGACGTTTGTTAATGACCAAGAATCCAGGTTGCAAGGCGCCTATGGCTTATCCATTCTGAAGTCCATGTTCTTGCTAAAAGAGTGAACTTCACTGACTCTCAACTACTGCTAGACTTACCCAGAAAAGTCTCCAAGTTAAACCTTAAAAAAGAAACCAAGTGTAAAGGCTCGAATCTGTCACTACCGAGGAATTCCAGAAACAACCTCTAAATTCCAGGCTAGCGAATCTTGCTGACGGTTCTAAGTCATCTCAAATGATCTGAGAAGATCTATAAGGTCTTTATTTGATAGATCCAATCTCCTGCGTCTGAAGACAGCTGCCTGCATACTCCTGTAGCCCTTGATGGTCGAGGAAGAAAAAATGTGTTTTCGTCTAAGGTCTAAGAAGAAATAGGCCACTTGCGTTCTAGAGTTACTAAATGAAGAGACTGCTTTAGCTCTACACCACTCCATAAAACCTCCAATTTGGTCTGCAAAACCTTGAGGCAAAGGTGCTTTGTACAAGCGATAGCCTCAGCTGCCTCCTTCGAACAACCCTCTAGATCTTGGGGCTTTTCCGAAATACTGGAGGCAGCTAGACCTAAAGCTTGATGGTTTAAAATAAAGCGTTCGTGATCCTGACACGGGGAAACGGACTGATGACATGCTTCCAGCATGCACCCAGCATGGTCCCAGCATGAGTCCAGTATGGTTCCAGCATGCTGCATAAGCTCAACATGTCGAGAGAGAGTCAAAATCTAGATCGCCTCCCAAAAAGCGTCCAGATCGGTCGCAAGAAACCGATATTGAAGCTAGGCTTGTTGAAAAGAAGCATCAACAACGTGAACCTCATGCTGTGAGGTTGAGACCTGATCGCGTGTAACCAGCGAGTGTTCAAAATACTTAAAGCCAAAAGCTTGACGCGAGGGAGCGTTAGCTGCGTGGCCAGAGAGATACGAAGGAGAGAACACAGTCTGTCCATACTGCAGTGAGAAAAAGACTTGACTGTATGTGTCTAGCATGCGACCATAATGGCGCATGTGCTTGCCTTGACGTAAGGTGTCAGCGTGCTATATGCGTTCACCTTGCCGTGTTGATACAGCATTCTGTGTGCGTCCCGCCTGTTGCAAATCTACAGCGTTCCGCGAGGAGGCGACAGCTTCGCGTCCGGTCAGTGGCGCAAAGAAGCAACTGTTAGTCTATCATGACGCAGGAAAAACCTGACTGACCTTATCCAGCATATGTCCAGGCTGACACATGCGTCTAGGTTGCTTAGGATTTCAGATTGACCAGTTTGCCGAGAGCTGTCCGCGTGTAGCATGCGTCCGCATGAGTGGTAATCACGTGTCCCGCAGACCGCGAAGATGAGACAACTTGTTGAAAGGATAACTTTGACTGTCAGTGTCCAGTATACGACCAGACTGGCGTCTGCGTATGTGACTGCGTGAGGGAGAGACCAGAACTGGCGTCTGTGTGACGTCTGCCGTAAGAGAGAGACCAGACTGCTACAAGCGTCTGCTCTAACGCTTCCCGTAACACGAGCATATCTCTATGAGGAAGCGTTGCTGAGCATCGGAGAACTACGCTGTCTGATACTAACGGAAGACCTTTTCTTTGGTCTATGGTAGTCCTTAGACTCTTTTAGGAGAAATTTTTCCCCCCCCGAGAATCGTAAATGCTAAAAAGATATGAAATTGGCCTCTTTTAACTCAAGACCAAACCTACACTCGCGGGGCAGCGTGTGCGCCAACTTAAGCGTGAGCGATGGCTGTGAGAGATCATAAACCGTAGTCCCGTGAGCGACCTGGGAAAGTCCTTATGACATTTCCAACGCGCCTTCTGCGCGACCTGAACGTATCCAATGCTGCGAGATACCATCAACAGTAGTCGCTAGACCCCAGAGGAAAGTACTAGACATTTTCCAAAACAGGGGGAGGAGAAGAGGCGTGAACAGAAGAAAACTGAGCACCTTTTCCCTCGAGGAACTATATGTCTTACATGATTTTGGTGCTGACACGTCGCCTTCTTTCGAAAAGAAAAACTTCGGGCGAACATCCGTTACTGCAGGATAAGTTATTAGAAAACATACGACTCCTGAAAGGTCTTGGACGTATTGATTGGTGACTACCAAGTCTAGGTTTTGCGTACTTCGACGAGGACAAACTCTTTCGTCCCTGAAAGTGCGCAAGATTCCAGAGGAAGAGCTAGGATTGTATGCTACTTGTCTGACTTCCACTTCTCTCGTGGAAGAAAACACGCTCGATTGCTTCCAGCTTAAGCATCGCGACATGCCTGCTGCGAGGGTAAGTCCTGTTCGTGTACGTACATGACGAGTAACTTCCTAGTCTGGTAGACAGGGAAAACGTAGAATGCCATCCTCGTCAGGGAACTGCGTCCTCTTATGCAGAAAAAAGTCACAAGATCCGTGATACCATAGTGATGACGAACTGATGGCTTCAAGACATCCAAACTTCGCTCTTCTCAAGAGATTATGTCACATGGTTGTGACATCATAGTTTGACAATCGTAGGCGAAGAAAAGAGCTTTACTTCATCATTCCAAAGTAGAGAGGGAATGTCTTGGACTGCATCGACAGGATCACTCGGCGGAACATACGTTTACCGCACAAGGTCGCGATGTACCTCAGCCTACCGACATTCCTTCTTCTAGGGGTTGGGAGGTAAGGAAGAGGTGTCGGGCTAGGAGTAAGACGAACACGAACAAACACCTCCTCCAGTGCACTGTGCTATGTTTACGAGTCACTGAACAAGAGCGTTTTAAACCATAATACATTAAATCATAAAAGATCTGCCAGTGGTGGGAGATATACTCTTACGCTCTAGTCTCATAAAGGCCTTAATGCACTTCCTGCTGTTGCAGCTACAGGCTCTGCTGCACCAACCTCTACAGTAAGGTTCGTTACTTTTCTGAGAATGATTTAATGTTAATATGACAAATTCGGAGATAATTTGTATTTTTCCTAACCATACAAACCTTAGCTATTTACATTGGGTTTAATTTCGATGTACCTGAAATTGACGAGCCAATAGATTTTAACGAGCTAGTTAGCTAGGGTAGGGGAAGGCGTAGCTTGCTACCCCTCCCCCCCCCCCCCCCACACACCGGTGATTTGCTTCACTTCACTTAGAGGTAAGACTTGACTTGGGGGACAGGGCTGGCGGGCAAATATGTGTAAATAGCTAAGGTTTGTATGGTTAGGAAAAATACAAATTATCTCCGAATTTGTCATTTGTTCCGTAACCGAAATAAAAACCACTCTATTTACATTGGGTGACTTACCCCTTAGGAAGGGTGGAGAGTCCCCAGCCTTACTGACTTTGGCTTTACCCGGAGACTCTGACTCCAAGTGAGTAGCACTCGAGAAAAGGAGTCCCTGCACCTCACAAGTTCCTCGCTTTGCAAGGAACGTGTGGCCTACGTAAGTTGTGTGTGGAGGAAAGAGCGTGACTCGTCCTATGAAGTTGATCTTGAGACCTTTAGATAGGAATCCAGGATAGGACATTCCCAATACCACCTCGTCAGGGTATGGGGGACGCGACAGTATTAAGCTTAATACAGTGGTACCTCTACATACGAATTTAATCCGTTCCAGAACCAACTTCGGATGTAGAAAATGTTCGGATGTCGAAACGAATTTTCCCATAAGAATACATGGAAATAGGATTAATCCGTGGTTGAGCCCAAAAAACTATGATAACTTCTTAATAAACTACTACACATAATTTCCCATGAGAATAATGCACACTAAATTAGATAATAGACATGTAAAAAAGAAGAATTAGCAAAAAATGATAAATAAGAAACGGGTTTTTAGCGTCACTTTACCTTAGAAACTCCAGCGCAGGTGTTGTTGGTCTTGCTACGCAGAGAGGAGACGGACGGGCGGCGAGGAGGTGGAGAGGTTAACTACGATAAACGTACACTACCGTAACTTATTCTAACTTACACTAAGTGAACTTTAACATTACTTAGCTTATTTTTTTTTTTTATATTTTATATTTTTTTTTACATTTTCTTTTTTTCTTTTTGATGATTAATTTTAATCACTTTCACTCTCTACACTTAAAATTGATTGAATTTCTTTCGCTTCAAACTTTGCCGTTTTCTTTGTTTCACTTTCTTCCGTTTCACTCTTTGCCATTTTCTTTGAATCACTTACATCCTCTTCATCACGAGTTCGCTTCGTAGATTTTTTTAAAGAAATTATCGATAGATAGTTGCTTGGTATGGCTTTTCAGAATGTTACGAAAGTGAGTTAGGCAAACATCATCGAACTACGCAACTACACGACAAACCTGCAATTTTTTTGGGTGGTATTTGTCGATGAAGTCGACCACGTCTTGATATTTTCCTAACACCTCTTTTATATGCGCCGAACCTAACACATGTTCTACCTCCTCATTCCCTTCCTCGTCATCACTCATGTGCTCAGACATAGCATGGAGTTCCTTGAGCTCCTCTGTGGTAAGTTCGTCGTGATGTTCGGCGACGAGTTCCGTAACGTCATCTGCGTTGACCTCCAGACCCATGGACTTGCCAAGGGAGACGATTTCCTCTACGTGTTCCACTGCACCTACCACGGGATCAAGTTCGGGGTCAAAACCTTCGAAATCTCGGGGAGAAACTGCATCAGGCCACAGCTTCTTCCAGGCAGAATTGAGGGTCCGTCGAGTTAATCCCACCCAAGCCTGATCTATGATCTTCAAGCAGTGCACGATGTTGAAGTGGCTCCTCCAAAATTCACGCAAAGTTAAGTTGTTGCTTTGCGTGACATTAAAGCACTGCTTAAATAAGTGCTTGGTGTACAGCTTCTTAAAATTAGAGATGACTTGCTGGTCCATGGGCTGGAGGATAGAGGTGGTATTCGGTGGAAGATACAGCACCTTTATGAACTTAAATTCATTGAAGATATCATCTTCAAGTCCGGGGGGGTGAGCGGGTGCATTGTCAAGGCATAGCAGGCACTTTAAAGGCAATTTCTGTTCATGAAGACACTTCTTCACAGAAGGGCCGAAAACTTGGTTAACCCATTGCACAAAAAACTGCCTAGTGACCCAGGCCTTCGAGTTGGATCGCAAGAAAACATGAAGCTGGTCCTTATCGACCTTGTATGCCTTAGAGGCCCTAGGGTTCTCGGAATGGTAAACCAGTAAAGGCTTGACTTTAAAGTCCCCGCTAGCGTTGGCACATAGGGCAAGAGTCAACCGATCCTTCATTGGCTTATGCCCAGGCAATTTCTTCTCTTCTGCAGTGATGTATGTTCGACTGGGCATCTTCTTCCAAAACAGCCCGGTTTCATCACAATTAAACACTTGCTGCTCTACGTAGCCTTCTTCCAGCACGATCCTTTGGAAGTTCTTGACAAAGTCAGCTGCAGCCTTTGTGTCCGCACTAGCAGCCTCTCCGTGGCGAACAACTGAATGAATCCCGGACCGTTTCTTAAATTTCTCAAACCAGCCACGACATGCCTTGAAATCGTCTGAGGAAGATTCGGTTGAACTCTCCCCAGCATCACCCCCAGAGCTCTCCTCCTTCAAGTCCGTAATGATGGCGTGCGCCTTCTCGCACATGACGGTTTTGGTGATGGTGTCGCCAACGATCTCTCTGTCCTTGATCCACACTAGCAGAAGTCGTTCCATCTCTTCTATGATAGGGCTACGGCGTTTTGAAATAATGGTGATCCCCTTAGAAGGTTTCACTGCTTTAATAGCTTCCTTCTGTTTAAGGATTGTCGAGATCGTCGACATATTACGGCCATACTGTTTAGCAAGTTCACTAACGCGGACGCCACGCTCATGTTTTTCAATAATTTCCTGCTTTACGTCTAAAGAAAGCATTTCCTTCTTCCTTTTCTCACCACTACCACTACCACTTGCAAAACTAAGCCTTTTAGGACCCATACTTTACGTAAATTACCGTAAAAGGATGAACGTAAAAAAATCATGATTAAAACACAGTTAATAGCAGAACGCACAGGGCACAACCGCAAGAAGCCGACGAGAACAGAGGACTGACCCAAGCCGCGCTAATTGAGGGTCCCTCCGAGGTCGAAGTGCTGCCTTCTATCAGCGGAAATAAAAAACACTTCAGGCGCTATGAGCACCGACTACGCATACGAGTATTGTTTACTTCGGGTGTCGAAAAAAAATTCGGGTGTAAAGTAGGAACGTGTTCGAATTGTACTTCGCGTGTCGAAAAATTCGGATACAGCCGGTACGACGAAAATTGCTTACTTCGTGTGTCGAAATAAAATTCGGGTGTAGAGTCAAAAATTTGCTCGAATTTTACTTCGGATGTAGATACGTTCGGATGTAGAAGTTCCACTGTACTAGGAGCACAAGGAAGCATGGTTTACCTGCAGAGGTTGAGGTCAGCTATGCGGAGACCAGGATGCTGCTTCCCCAAGAGAGGGGAGGATGAAGAAAGAAGTAAGGGTCAGACATACTCTTTCATTCACGCAGACTAAAACCGGGTAACAACGCCCTCAACCCACTACTACTTGTCCATAAAGGAGCCTGAGGCTAGACCAGCTGTTGTGCAGCCACCACAGAGCCGATAGAAAAAGTATCGAGGCTCCTGTGGGTCACGTCCTGCAGGTAGTGGGCTGTGAAGGTCGTCTGACGCTTCCAGACCCCAGCTTGAAGTACCTGCGTCACGGAAAAGTTTCTCTTGAAGGCCAGGGACGCAGCGATGCCCCTGACGTCGTGACAGAGGAGGGTCCGGATTCGAGGCGTGATGGATAACCCTTCGAATCCAAGCCGAGATGGTGTTCTTGGTGACCCTCCTCTTCGTCCTGCCTGTGCTAACAAACAATGCTTGCACCTGAGGACGAACTGCAACTGTTCTCTTCAAGTAACACCTCAGACTCCTCACTGGACATAATAGCAGCTGGTCTGGGTCGCTTGTTACAGAACGGAGACTCGTGACCCTGAAAGAGTCGAACCGTGGGTCCGGCACTCCAGGGTTCTGAGTCTTGGCAACAAACTCAGGGACGAACCTGAATGTTACCTCCCCCCATCCCCTTGAATGGGCGACGTCGTACGAGAGACCATGAAGTTCACTAACTCGTTTGGCAGAGGCCAAAGTGAGCAGGAAAGCCGTCTTCCAAGACAGGTGGCGATCAGAGGCCTGGCGTAATGGTTCGAAGGGAGGTCTCTTAAGAGCCCTGAGAACCCGAACCATGTTCCAAGGAGGAGGTCTCACTTCCGACTGAGGGCAGGTAAGCTCATAGCTACGTATGAGTAGAGAGAGTTCCAGCGAGGAAGAAATGTCCACTCCTTTCAGCCTAAAAGCCAAGCTTAAGGCTGAGCGATAGCCTTTCACCGCTGAACGCTGAAACCGAAAGGCGCATTTCCTCCCGCAAATAAACGAGAAACTCCGCTATTGCTGGAATAGTGGCATCGAATGGAGAGATACCCCTCCCACGACACCAACCACAGAAGACTCTCCACTTCGCCTGGTAGACTCCCTCAGAGGACTTTCGCAGGTGCCGAGACATTCTCTCTGCAACCTGTTGCGAAAAGCCTCTCTCCGTGAGGAGACGCTGGACAGTCTCCAGGCGTGAAGACGAAGCGAGGCTACAGCTTTGTGGAAGATGTTGCAATGTGGTTGTCTGAGTAGCTCGTGTCGTGGGGGAAGTTCTCTCAGGAGCTCCGTCAGGAGCTGCAGTAGGTCCAGGAACCATTCCGAGTGATGCCATAGCGGAGCTATCAGAGTCATCGACAAGTTGACCGATAGTCTGGTCCTGTTGAGCACCCTTCTCATCAGACAGAACGGTGGGAAGGCGTACACGTCGATGTTGTCCCACCGTTGTTGGAAAGCATCTTGCCAGAGTGCCTTGGGGTCCGGGACTGGGGAGCAGTACAGGGGCAGTTTGAAATTCAAAGCTGTCGCGAACAGATCCACGGTCGGGGAACCCCACAAAGTCAGGACTTTGTTGGCTATCTGAGGATCCAAAGACCACTCGGTACTCACTATCTGCGAAGCCCTGCTCAGACTGTCGGCGAGCACATTCCTTTAGCCAGGAATGAAGCGAGCTGATAGTGTTATCGAGTGGACTTCAGTCCACCTCAGAATCTCTACTGCAAGATGGGATAGCTGCTGCGAAAAAGTACCTCCCTGCTTGTTGATATAAGCCACTACCGTGGTGTTGTCGCTCATCACCACCACGGAGTGACCCGCCAGGGTCCGTTGGAACTGTTGAATAGCCAGGAAAACGGCCTTCATTTCTAGCAGGTTGATGTGCAGGTACTTTTCTGATTCTGACCAAAGGCCTGAGGTCCTCTGGTTCAGAATGTGCGCCCCCCACTCTTCTTTTGACGCGTCCGAAAACAGTGTCAATTCCGGGGGGAGGACGAGAAGATCCACTCCCTTTCGCAGGTTCTCGTCGACCAGCCACCACCGCAGGTCCGCCTGTTCCGAAGGTCCTATCGGGACCAGGAAGTCCGGGGAATCGGATCCTTGATTCCACCGGGACTTGAGCCGCCACTGCAGGGATCTCATCCTGAGACGGCCGTTTGGAACCAGACGGGCCAGGGAGGACAGGTGACCTAAGAGACGCAACCACGATTGGGCAGGAAGTTCTTCTCGCCTGAGGAAGGGTTCCGCCACCCTCCTCAGCCTTGCTATCCTGTCGTCTGATGGAAAGGCTTTGTGGAGATTGGTGTCTAACAACATGCCTAGATAAACCAGTCGTTGGGACGGCTGCAGAGAGGACTTCTCGAGATTTACCACGATCCCCAGATCCTGACAAAGTCCCAGAAGCCTGTCTCGGTGTCGAAGAAGGGTCGACTCCGAGTCTGCTAGGATCAGCCAGTCGTCCAGATAATGGAGGAGACGGATGCCGTTCCTGTGCGCCCAAGACGAAATCAGGGTAAACACTCTGGTGAACACCTGAGGTGCTGTGGAGAGACTGAAGCACAGCACCTTGAACTGGTAGGTCTTGCTGTCTAGGCTGAATCTCAAGTACTTCCTGGAAGACGGATGGATTGGGATCTGGAAGTACGCGTCCTTCAGATCCAGTGTGCACATGAAGTCTTGTGGTCTCACTGCAAGTCTGACCGTGTCCGCTGTCTCCATGCTGAACGGAGTTTGCTTGACAAACTTGTTCAGAGCTGAGAGGTCGATGACGGGTCTCCAGCCTCCCGACGCCTTCTTTACAAGAAAGAGTCGACTGAAGAAGCCTGGGGAGCCGTCGACGACCTCCTGGAGAGCATCCTTCTTGAGCATGGTCTCGAATTCCGCCCGAAGGGCTAGCCCCTTTGCCGATCCCATGGCATAGAAGCTCAACGACACTGGATTTGCTGTCAGGGGAGGTTGAGATGTCGTGAATGGGACGCAATACCCTTGGCCGATCACGGAGACCATCCAAGCATCGGCCCCATGTTGCTGCCACCTGTGCACGCAACTTTGAAGGCATCCCCCCACAGGTGGACACGCAGGGGGACTGCCACTCCTAGCGTTTGCGGCCGCGGCCGCTCCCTCTAGGAGTCTTGCCTCACCTGGATGACTGACCGCCCCTCTTGTCCTTGGCAGGAAAGGGCTGAGGCTTAGACACCACTTTCTTAGATGCCGGCACCTGCTTCGGTGTCTTGCGAGGCTGCTGCTGATGTTGCTGCGGAGCTGGAGGCTTGTACGGCCAAGATGCAAGGGCCCTTTGGAGAAGGGAGTCTTGGCTAGACTTCCTCCACCTTTCAGCTTTTCGTTCCATGTCTTGGGGCTCAAACAAATTCCCCCCAAGGAGGGAGGGCGTGTCTGAGCCTGCAGACATCCACGGCGGGGACCTTCGGATGGATCTTCTCGGTCACCGCATCACGACGCTTCAGCACCGAGTTGGCCCACAGGTTGGTAACCTGATGTGCCAGGAACTCGATGGAGCGAGTGCCCGAGAGGAGGAAGGTTTCCAGGGCCTTCCTATTGCTCTCCTTAGACAGATCCTCGGAGCGCAATAGGATGCCCAGAGAACCTAGCCAGACATCCAGCCACGAAGTGGCCTGCATGGCACACTTCGCGACCTTCTCATGGCTTAGGATCTCCGACGCCAAGAACGTCACCTGCCGGGCGGAGAGCTTCTCAAGAGGAACTTCCCTAGTAAGCTCTTCTACCGAATGGTGGAGGGGAAGAGCGAGGCTAGACTCCCCCATAATCTCAAAATACCTCCTCTGCTGGAGACGAGGAGCTGGGAGGAGTTTGTTCCCGGCAGAGGAATGACTGGAGGAAGCGAGTACTGCGAGCTGAGCGTTGGCCCTGGATCTGGCACTCTTCAGCCCCTGGGACCAGGGCAGAGCCGCGCTGGCCTTTGGGGGCTTCTGAGTTCCATAAACCTGATCCAGGACCGTGTCCTTGCCTTCACGGGGGGCGATCACAGGGTCCATGAACCCGTTGAGCTGTCTCATCAGGCCCAAGACCTGCCAGAAGGCATGCTCAGACCCTTGCTGCTCTCCTCCCTGCGGACTGGCAGCTAAGTCTCCTGTCCCCGGAAGCTCTTCCTGAGGAGACACGTGAACGTTCTCCCAGGGTCTAGCTGGTTCCTGACGAATACGTTAAGAAGACTTCAGCAACGTCTTGGAGTCCTTGGGTTCCCTGGGCGGGATACAAGACTCCAGCAAAGAGGTCTGGTAGGCACCTTCCGCGAGAGACGATTCTCCTCCACGAGGAGGTGACTCCCCCCTTGGTGCTGAGGGGGAGACCGCTGCCTCACTGGACTCTCCCGAGGATGGAAAAGCCTCGTCTACGGGAGAAGGAGAAAACGACTGCGAACGGGACGGGGCCTTCCTGACAGACCTCTTAGGAACCAACTTCTCCCTGGGAGAAGTCACCACGAAGTCCACTCCTCTCCTTCTCTTCAGCGGGGGCGAGGCCATCGCTGGCTTGTGTCCTAGATCGGCGAGTGCCGGCTTCATATCCTTCACTAACGCCCGCATCAGAGGACCAAACCAGGACTGCCGAGACACGGCCACAGAGTCCGAAATTCCCGCCGGAGGGAAGGGGATCGGGCGATCCTTCGGAGTGGACACCACTGGACCTGCCTGCAAAAAAGAAGGAGAAGAAAGTTGCCTTGACCTCTCCGAAGGTCCTTCCTTGTCCTGCAAAAGAGACCTGCGCTTAGGTGGAGGCGATCCCGACTGTGACCTGGCGACACGCGTCCCTACTGCTGCCGCGAGCTGTGGAACCCGACGCGAACGGGGGTCATGCTGACGCTCGCGCGAGGGTGATACAAAAGAGTCGCGCACGAGGGGCTGTTGGAGCGCGGGCGCGCAATCGCGCGGAGACAAACGAGCGCAGGGGCGATCGCGCGCAGGCGCGTAGGCGTGAGGCGAGTGAGCGCGTTGGCGAGTGAACGCGCTGGCGAGTGAACGCGCTGGCGAGTGAACGCGCTGGCGAGTGAACGCGCTGGCGCGTGAGCGAACGAGAGCGCTCAGGAGACCGCTGAGGGCCAGGGGACCGATAGTGTCCTGGAGACCTGTGACGCGTGGGCGAGCGATGGCGCGTTGGCGAGCGATGGCGCGTTGGCGAGCGATGGCGCGTAGAACGCGCAGGCGAGTGACCGCGCGTGGGCGAGCTGATCGCAGGGGACCTATGTTTTTCCAGATCTGCTGGGCGCTGACTCGTAGGAGAGTGCTTGCGCGCAGACGATGGATCACGAGGGGAATCTTGAGATCGCCGGCGCTCAGGGGAACGCTGACGCGCTGGTGATCGCTGACGAGCAGGAGAATGTTGACGCGTCGGAGATCGCTGTCGCGCTGGAGAACGCTGGCAAGCAGGGAGACGGTGCGTAGAAGGCTGTGCAGGAGCTATCGGCGCGACGCGCAAAGGCGAACGCTCGCGAGGGGGCTCAGGAAGAGGAGGCACGTGGGCGTGCAGGAACTCTAGATGTACGCGCAGGAGACCGCGCGCGTTGCTGGGCAGGAGAAAACTGACGAGCAGGATCGCGAGGGCGAGGAGAAGTTGAGTCCTTGCCCATGTCCTGAACCAGAGTTCTAGGGAGCGTGAGCGAGCGTGGGCGCACAGGCGCGTGTCAGGAACTGGAAGCGCAGGTGCGCGTTGACGAGCAGGAGATCTAGTGCGCTCAGGAGACCGTTGGCGCGCTGGGCGCGCAGCAGGAACAGGAGGATGTTCGTTGTCCTTAGGAGAGCGCTGGCGAGCAGTAGGGCGTTGATCATCAGAAGAGCGCTGGCGAACAGGAGAGCGCTGACGAGCAGGAGAGCATTGGTGTGCTACTAAGCGTGAACGCGCAGAAGGGCGCGCAGGGGAACCCTGACGCGCAAGGGAAGCGACCACACCGTGGGCGACATCCCTTTGCCCCGAAGGGACCGGTGCCCGTTGGCTGACGAGATCAGAAAACTGCTGGCTGTCTGCACAGGAAGTAGAAGGTCTGGAAGGCGTGGGAGAACGTGAACGATCCCCGGAGAGGTCTAAGGACGCGGCTGCTACAGACTGCTTCTGGCGAGGAGAGTCCCCATCGGAGGACGGAGGAGGAGAAGACTCGAAAAGGCGCCTCTTGACACCCTTATAGGGAGACGGGAGGCCCTTGCGGCAAAGCGGAAAATGAGCCTTACGGCGAAGGTGGCCACAAGGGAGGTCGTCAGGATCATCAGTCAGAGTGCTCCCCCAAGGGTGAGACTTAGCCGCAGGAGAGCCCGTAAGACCCGCTTCACCCTCCGAAGGATGTACAGAAGGGGGAGGAGAGCCTTCAGCAACGTCATCAACATCAGGAGCCGCAGAGGTTTGACCAGACTCGTCGGAAGCCTCTGCCACCACGATGTCGACGATAGACAGAGGATCTACCTCTGCTATCACCGGTGATTGCTTGACAGCGGCCCCCAACTGAATAAGGTCAAACAGGGCTTCCTTGGAGGGCAGGCCCTTAAGCCCCAAGGAATCCCAAAGCTGAAAAAGGTCATCATTATACACAGAATTAACATTATCAAAATCCTCCCCCGGAGGAGGAGGAGGAAACGCCCCGCTATGGGAGGCGGCGCCCTCTCCCGCACCCCGAGGTCGGGAAACAGAACTAGGGCCTGCGCTCCCACTCGGCGGCCTCTCACTAGAAGCCAGACGAGGGGGAGCTTCGGAGGAGGTTTGAGCGGCGGAAGAAGAGTCCCGAGAGCCTTCCTCCTTCAAGGCAACCCTCGAAGGAGAACGGTCTCTCTTGGACTTCTTCTTACGCCGGCGGGAAAACCTCTCCCACTGGGAGGCAGACCACTTCCTACACTCACTACATGTATTTTCCCTATCACACCGTCGGCCTCGACACTGCAGGCAAAGGGTGTGAGGATCGGTATCCACCGCAGACATGAAGGTACCGCAAGGGCGGCCGGCAATCCCAGGGCATTAGCGCATGATGAACACCAAAGGGCGAGACCAACTTCAAACACACAAAGCTGAGGAAGAGCAAAGAAAAGATTAAGGCTGTCAAAAACGAGGACGATAGACAGACACGTCTGCACATCGTCCGAGCCAAAAGTGAAGTGAAGCAAGTCACCGGTGTGTGTGGGGGGGAGGGGTAACAAGCTACCCCTTCCCCTAGCCCCGCTAACTAGCGCGGGGGTAGTTAACCCTCGTTAAAATCTATTGGCTCGTCAATTTCAGCTACGCCGAAAGTAAACCCAATGTAAATAGCGTGGTTTGTATTTCGGTTACGGAACAATTATTTATTTTCTTATTTCCTTACTGAGCCATCTTTCCCTATAGGAGCCCTTTGGATTAAAGTATCTTGCTTTCTCAACTAGAGTTGTATCCTGGCTAGTAATACATACATACATACATATACCAAAGGCACTTCCCCCAATTTTGGGGGGTAGCCGACATCAACAAGAACAAACAAAAAAGGGGACCTCTACTCTCTATGTTCCTCCAGCCTAACCAGGGACTCAGCCGAGTTCAGCTGGTACTGCTAGGGTGCCACAGCCCAACCTCCCACATTTCCACCACAGATGAAGCTTCATACTGATGAGTCCCCTACTGCTGCTACCTCCGCGGTCATCTAAGGCACCGGAGGAAGCAGCAGGGCCTACCGGAACTGCGTCACAATCGCTCGCCATTCATTCCTATTTCTAGCACGCTCTCTTGCCTCTCTCACATCTATCCTCCTATCACCCAGAGCTTTCTTCACACGCGTCCCTACTGCTGCCGCGAGCTGTGGAACCCGACGCGAACGGGGGTCATGCTGACGCTCGCGCGAGGGTGATACAAAAGAGTCGCGCACGAGGGGCTGTTGGAGCGCGGGCGCGCAATCGCGCGGAGACAAACGAGCGCAGGGGCGATCGCGCGCAGGCGCGTAGGCGAGTGAGCGCGTTGGCGAGTGAACGCGCTGGCGAGTGAACGCGCTGGCGAGTGAACGCGCTGGCGCGTGGGCGAATGAGAGCGCTCAGGAGACCGCTGAGGGCCAGGGGACCGATAGTGTCCTGGAGACCTGTGACGCGTGGGCGAGCGATGGCGCGTAGAACGCGCAGGCGAGTGACCGCGCGTGGGCGAGCTGATCGCAGGGGACCTATGTTTTTCCAGATCTGCTGGGCGCTGACTCGTAGGAGAGTGCTTGCGCGCAGACGATGGATCACGAGGGGAATCTTGAGATCGCCGGCGCTCAGGGGAACGCTGACGCGCTGGTGATCGCTGACGAGCAGGAGAATGTTGACGCGTCGGAGATCGCTGTCGCGCTGGAGAACGCTGGCAAGCAGGGAGACGGTGCGTAGTAGGCTGTGCAGGAGCTATCGGCGCGACGCGCAAAGGCGAACGCTCGCGAGGGGGCTCAGGAAGAGGAGGCACGTGGGCGTGCAGGAACTCTAGATGTACGCGCAGGAGACCGCGCGCGTTGCTGGGCAGGAGAAAACTGACGAGCAGGATCGCGAGGGCGAGGAGAAGTTGAGTCCTTGCCCATGTCCTGAACCAGAGTTCTAGGGAGCGTGAGCGAGCGTGGGCGCACAGGCGCGTGTCAGGAACTGGAAGCGCAGGTGCGCGTTGACGAGCAGGAGATCTAGTGCGCTCAGGAGACCGTTGGCGCGCTGGGCGCGCAGCAGGAACAGGAGGATGTTCGTTGTCCTTAGGAGAGCGCTGGCGAGCAGTAGGGCGTTGATCATCAGAAGAGCGCTGGCGAACAGGAGAGCGCTGACGAGCAGGAGAGCATTGGTGTGCTACTAAGCGTGAACGCGCAGAAGGGCGCGCAGGGGAACCCTGACGCGCAAGGGAAGCGACCACACCGTGGGCGACATCCCTTTGCCCCGAAGGGACCGGTGCCCGTTGGCTGACGAGATCAGAAAACTGCTGGCTGTCTGCACAGGAAGTAGAAGGTCTGGAAGGCGTGGGAGAACGTGAACGATCCCCGGAGAGGTCTAAGGACGCGGCTGCTACAGACTGCTTCTGGCGAGGAGAGTCCCCATCGGAGGACGGAGGAGGAGAAGACTCGAAAAGGCGCCTCTTGACACCCTTATAGGGAGACGGGAGGCCCTTGCGGCAAAGCGGAAAATGAGCCTTACGGCGAAGGTGGCCACAAGGGAGGTCGTCAGGATCATCAGTCAGAGTGCTCCCCCAAGGGGGAGACTTAGCCGCAGGAGAGCCCGTAGGACCCGCTTCACCCTCCGAAGGATGTACAGAAGGGGGAGGAGAGCCTTCAGCAACGTCATCAACATCAGGAGCCGCAGAGGTTTGACCAGACTCGTCGGAAGCCTCTGCCACCACGATGTCGACGATAGACAGAGGATCTACCTCTGCTATCACCGGTGATTGCTTGACAGCGGCCCCCAACTGAATAAGGTCAAACAGGGCTTCCTTGGAGGGCAGGCCCTTAAGCCCCAAGGAATCCCAAAGCTGAAAAAGGTCATCATTATACACAGAATTAACATTATCAAAATCCTCCCCCGGAGGAGGAGGAGGAAACGCCCCGCTATGGGAGGCGGCGCCCTCTCCCGCACCCCGAGGTCGGGAAACAGAACTAGGGCCTGCGCTCCCACTCGGCGGCCTCTCACTAGAAGCCAGACGAGGGGGAGCTTCGGAGGAGGTTTGAGCGGCGGAAGAAGAGTCCCGAGAGCCTTCCTCCTTCAAGGCAACCCTCGAAGGAGAACGGTCTCTCTTGGACTTCTTCTTACGCCGGCGGGAAAACCTCTCCCACTGGGAGGCAGACCACTTCCTACACTCACTACATGTATTTTCCCTATCACACCGTCGGCCTCGACACTGCAGGCAAAGGGTGTGAGGATCGGTATCCACCGCAGACATGAAGGTACCGCAAGGGCGGCCGGCAATCCCAGGGCATTAGCGCATGATGAACACCAAAGGGCGAGACCAACTTCAAACACACAAAGCTGAGGAAGAGCAAAGAAAAGATTAAGGCTGTCAAAAACGAGGACGATAGACAGACACGTCTGCACATCGTCCGAGCCAAAAGTGAAGTGAAGCAAGTCACCGGTGTGTGTGGGGGGGAGGGGTAACAAGCTACCCCTTCCCCTAGCCCCGCTAACTAGCGCGGGGGTAGTTAACCCTCGTTAAAATCTATTGGCTCGTCAATTTCAGCTACGCCGAAAGTAAACCCAATGTAAATAGCGTGGTTTGTATTTCGGTTACGGAACAATTATTTATTTTCTTATTTCCTTACTGAGCCATCTTTCCCTATAGGAGCCCTTTGGATTAAAGTATCTTGCTTTCTCAACTAGAGTTGTATCCTGGCTAGTAATACATACATACATACATATACCAAAGGCACTTCCCCCAATTTTGGGGGGTAGCCGACATCAACAAGAACAAACAAAAAAGGGGACCTCTACTCTCTATGTTCCTCCAGCCTAACCAGGGACTCAGCCGAGTTCAGCTGGTACTGCTAGGGTGCCACAGCCCAACCTCCCACATTTCCACCACAGATGAAGCTTCATACTGATGAGTCCCCTACTGCTGCTACCTCCGCGGTCATCTAAGGCACCGGAGGAAGCAGCAGGGCCTACCGGAACTGCGTCACAATCGCTCGCCATTCATTCCTATTTCTAGCACGCTCTCTTGCCTCTCTCACATCTATCCTCCTATCACCCAGAGCTTTCTTCACACGCGTCCCTACTGCTGCCGCGAGCTGTGGAACCCGACGCGAACGGGGGTCATGCTGACGCTCGCGCGAGGGTGATACAAAAGAGTCGCGCACGAGGGGCTGTTGGAGCGCGGGCGCGCAATCGCGCGGAGACAAACGAGCGCAGGGGCGATCGCGCGCAGGCGCGTAGGCGAGTGAGCGCGTTGGCGAGTGAACGCGCTGGCGAGTGAACGCGCTGGCGAGTGAACGCGCTGGCGCGTGGGCGAATGAGAGCGCTCAGGAGACCGCTGAGGGCCAGGGGACCGATAGTGTCCTGGAGACCTGTGACGCGTGGGCGAGCGATGGCGCGTTGGCGAGCGATGGCGCGTAGAACGCGCAGGCGAGTGACCGCGCGTGGGCGAGCTGATCGCAGGGGACCTATGTTTTTCCAGATCTGCTGGGCGCTGACTCGTAGGAGAGTGCTTGCGCGCAGACGATGGATCACGAGGGGAATCTTGAGATCGCCGGCGCTCAGGGGAACGCTGACGCGCTGGTGATCGCTGACGAGCAGGAGAATGTTGACGCGTCGGAGATCGCTGTCGCGCTGGAGAACGCTGGCAAGCAGGGAGACGGTGCGTAGTAGGCTGTGCAGGAGCTATCGGCGCGACGCGCAAAGGCGAACGCTCGCGAGGGGGCTCAGGAAGAGGAGGCACGTGGGCGTGCAGGAACTCTAGATGTACGCGCAGGAGACCGCGCGCGTTGCTGGGCAGGAGAAAACTGACGAGCAGGATCGCGAGGGCGAGGAGAAGTTGAGTCCTTGCCCATGTCCTGAACCAGAGTTCTAGGGAGCGTGAGCGAGCGTGGGCGCACAGGCGCGTGTCAGGAACTGGAAGCGCAGGTGCGCGTTGACGAGCAGGAGATCTAGTGCGCTCAGGAGACCGTTGGCGCGCTGGGCGCGCAGCAGGAACAGGAGGATGTTCGTTGTCCTTAGGAGAGCGCTGGCGAGCAGTAGGGCGTTGATCATCAGAAGAGCGCTGGCGAACAGGAGAGCGCTGACGAGCAGGAGAGCATTGGTGTGCTACTAAGCGTGAACGCGCAGAAGGGCGCGCAGGGGAACCCTGACGCGCAAGGGAAGCGACCACACCGTGGGCGACATCCCTTTGCCCCGAAGGGACCGGTGCCCGTTGGCTGACGAGATCAGAAAACTGCTGGCTGTCTGCACAGGAAGTAGAAGGTCTGGAAGGCGTGGGAGAACGTGAACGATCCCCGGAGAGGTCTAAGGACGCGGCTGCTACAGACTGCTTCTGGCGAGGAGAGTCCCCATCGGAGGACGGAGGAGGAGAAGACTCGAAAAGGCGCCTCTTGACACCCTTATAGGGAGACGGGAGGCCCTTGCGGCAAAGCGGAAAATGAGCCTTACGGCGAAGGTGGCCACAAGGGAGGTCGTCAGGATCATCAGTCAGAGTGCTCCCCCAAGGGGGAGACTTAGCCGCAGGAGAGCCCGTAGGACCCGCTTCACCCTCCGAAGGATGTACAGAAGGGGGAGGAGAGCCTTCAGCAACGTCATCAACATCAGGAGCCGCAGAGGTTTGACCAGACTCGTCGGAAGCCTCTGCCACCACGATGTCGACGATAGACAGAGGATCTACCTCTGCTATCACCGGTGATTGCTTGACAGCGGCCCCCAACTGAATAAGGTCAAACAGGGCTTCCTTGGAGGGCAGGCCCTTAAGCCCCAAGGAATCCCAAAGCTGAAAAAGGTCATCATTATACACAGAATTAACATTATCAAAATCCTCCCCCGGAGGAGGAGGAGGAAACGCCCCGCTATGGGAGGCGGCGCCCTCTCCCGCACCCCGAGGTCGGGAAACAGAACTAGGGCCTGCGCTCCCACTCGGCGGCCTCTCACTAGAAGCCAGACGAGGGGGAGCTTCGGAGGAGGTTTGAGCGGCGGAAGAAGAGTCCCGAGAGCCTTCCTCCTTCAAGGCAACCCTCGAAGGAGAACGGTCTCTCTTGGACTTCTTCTTACGCCGGCGGGAAAACCTCTCCCACTGGGAGGCAGACCACTTCCTACACTCACTACATGTATTTTCCCTATCACACCGTCGGCCTCGACACTGCAGGCAAAGGGTGTGAGGATCGGTATCCACCGCAGACATGAAGGTACCGCAAGGGCGGCCGGCAATCCCAGGGCATTAGCGCATGATGAACACCAAAGGGCGAGACCAACTTCAAACACACAAAGCTGAGGAAGAGCAAAGAAAAGATTAAGGCTGTCAAAAACGAGGACGATAGACAGACACGTCTGCACATCGTCCGAGCCAAAAGTGAAGTGAAGCAAGTCACCGGTGTGTGTGGGGGGGAGGGGTAACAAGCTACCCCTTCCCCTAGCCCCGCTAACTAGCGCGGGGGTAGTTAACCCTCGTTAAAATCTATTGGCTCGTCAATTTCAGCTACGCCGAAAGTAAACCCAATGTAAATAGCGTGGTTTGTATTTCGGTTACGGAACAATTATTTATTTTCTTATTTCCTTACTGAGCCATCTTTCCCTATAGGAGCCCTTTGGATTAAAGTATCTTGCTTTCTCAACTAGAGTTGTATCCTGGCTAGTAATACATACATACATACATATACCAAAGGCACTTCCCCCAATTTTGGGGGGTAGCCGACATCAACAAGAACAAACAAAAAAGGGGACCTCTACTCTCTATGTTCCTCCAGCCTAACCAGGGACTCAGCCGAGTTCAGCTGGTACTGCTAGGGTGCCACAGCCCAACCTCCCACATTTCCACCACAGATGAAGCTTCATACTGATGAGTCCCCTACTGCTGCTACCTCCGCGGTCATCTAAGGCACCGGAGGAAGCAGCAGGGCCTACCGGAACTGCGTCACAATCGCTCGCCATTCATTCCTATTTCTAGCACGCTCTCTTGCCTCTCTCACATCTATCCTCCTATCACCCAGAGCTTTCTTCACACGCGTCCCTACTGCTGCCGCGAGCTGTGGAACCCGACGCGAACGGGGGTCATGCTGACGCTCGCGCGAGGGTGATACAAAAGAGTCGCGCACGAGGGGCTGTTGGAGCGCGGGCGCGCAATCGCGCGGAGACAAACGAGCGCAGGGGCGATCGCGCGCAGGCGCGTAGGCGAGTGAGCGCGTTGGCGAGTGAGCGCGTGAACGCGCTGGCGAGTGAACGCGCTGGCGAGTGAACGCGCTGGCGAGTGAACGCGCTGGCGCGTGGGCGAATGAGAGCGCTCAGGAGACCGCTGAGGGCCAGGGGACCGATAGTGTCCTGGAGACCTGTGACGCGTGGGCGAGCGATGGCGCGTTGGCGAGCGATGGCGCGTAGAACGCGCAGGCGAGTGACCGCGCGTGGGCGAGCTGATCGCAGGGGACCTATGTTTTTCCAGATCTGCTGGGCGCTGACTCGTAGGAGAGTGCTTGCGCGCAGACGATGGATCACGAGGGGAATCTTGAGATCGCCGGCGCTCAGGGGAACGCTGACGCGCTGGTGATCGCTGACGAGCAGGAGAATGTTGACGCGTCGGAGATCGCTGTCGCGCTGGAGAACGCTGGCAAGCAGGGAGACGGTGCGTAGTAGGCTGTGCAGGAGCTATCGGCGCGACGCGCAAAGGCGAACGCTCGCGAGGGGGCTCAGGAAGAGGAGGCACGTGGGCGTGCAGGAACTCTAGATGTACGCGCAGGAGACCGCGCGCGTTGCTGGGCAGGAGAAAACTGACGAGCAGGATCGCGAGGGCGAGGAGAAGTTGAGTCCTTGCCCATGTCCTGAACCAGAGTTCTAGGGAGCGTGAGCGAGCGTGGGCGCACAGGCGCGTGTCAGGAACTGGAAGCGCAGGTGCGCGTTGACGAGCAGGAGATCTAGTGCGCTCAGGAGACCGTTGGCGCGCTGGGCGCGCAGCAGGAACAGGAGGATGTTCGTTGTCCTTAGGAGAGCGCTGGCGAGCAGTAGGGCGTTGATCATCAGAAGAGCGCTGGCGAACAGGAGAGCGCTGACGAGCAGGAGAGCATTGGTGTGCTACTAAGCGTGAACGCGCAGAAGGGCGCGCAGGGGAACCCTGACGCGCAAGGGAAGCGACCACACCGTGGGCGACATCCCTTTGCCCCGAAGGGACCGGTGCCCGTTGGCTGACGAGATCAGAAAACTGCTGGCTGTCTGCACAGGAAGTAGAAGGTCTGGAAGGCGTGGGAGAACGTGAACGATCCCCGGAGAGGTCTAAGGACGCGGCTGCTACAGACTGCTTCTGGCGAGGAGAGTCCCCATCGGAGGACGGAGGAGGAGAAGACTCGAAAAGGCGCCTCTTGACACCCTTATAGGGAGACGGGAGGCCCTTGCGGCAAAGCGGAAAATGAGCCTTACGGCGAAGGTGGCCACAAGGGAGGTCGTCAGGATCATCAGTCAGAGTGCTCCCCCAAGGGGGAGACTTAGCCGCAGGAGAGCCCGTAGGACCCGCTTCACCCTCCGAAGGATGTACAGAAGGGGGAGGAGAGCCTTCAGCAACGTCATCAACATCAGGAGCCGCAGAGGTTTGACCAGACTCGTCGGAAGCCTCTGCCACCACGATGTCGACGATAGACAGAGGATCTACCTCTGCTATCACCGGTGATTGCTTGACAGCGGCCCCCAACTGAATAAGGTCAAACAGGGCTTCCTTGGAGGGCAGGCCCTTAAGCCCCAAGGAATCCCAAAGCTGAAAAAGGTCATCATTATACACAGAATTAACATTATCAAAATCCTCCCCCGGAGGAGGAGGAGGAAACGCCCCGCTATGGGAGGCGGCGCCCTCTCCCGCACCCCGAGGTCGGGAAACAGAACTAGGGCCTGCGCTCCCACTCGGCGGCCTCTCACTAGAAGCCAGACGAGGGGGAGCTTCGGAGGAGGTTTGAGCGGCGGAAGAAGAGTCCCGAGAGCCTTCCTCCTTCAAGGCAACCCTCGAAGGAGAACGGTCTCTCTTGGACTTCTTCTTACGCCGGCGGGAAAACCTCTCCCACTGGGAGGCAGACCACTTCCTACACTCACTACATGTATTTTCCCTATCACACCGTCGGCCTCGACACTGCAGGCAAAGGGTGTGAGGATCGGTATCCACCGCAGACATGAAGGTACCGCAAGGGCGGCCGGCAATCCCAGGGCATTAGCGCATGATGAACACCAAAGGGCGAGACCAACTTCAAACACACAAAGCTGAGGAAGAGCAAAGAAAAGATTAAGGCTGTCAAAAACGAGGACGATAGACAGACACGTCTGCACATCGTCCGAGCCAAAAGTGAAGTGAAGCAAGTCACCGGTGTGTGTGGGGGGGGAGGGGTAACAAGCTACCCCTTCCCCTAGCCCCGCTAACTAGCGCGGGGGTAGTTAACCCTCGTTAAAATCTATTGGCTCGTCAATTTCAGCTACGCCGAAAGTAAACCCAATGTAAATAGCGTGGTTTGTATTTCGGTTACGGAACAATTATTTATTTTCTTATTTCCTTACTGAGCCATCTTTCCCTATAGGAGCCCTTTGGATTAAAGTATCTTGCTTTCTCAACTAGAGTTGTATCCTGGCTAGTAATACATACATACATACATATACCAAAGGCACTTCCCCCAATTTTGGGGGGTAGCCGACATCAACAAGAACAAACAAAAAAGGGGACCTCTACTCTCTATGTTCCTCCAGCCTAACCAGGGACTCAGCCGAGTTCAGCTGGTACTGCTAGGGTGCCACAGCCCAACCTCCCACATTTCCACCACAGATGAAGCTTCATACTGATGAGTCCCCTACTGCTGCTACCTCCGCGGTCATCTAAGGCACCGGAGGAAGCAGCAGGGCCTACCGGAACTGCGTCACAATCGCTCGCCATTCATTCCTATTTCTAGCACGCTCTCTTGCCTCTCTCACATCTATCCTCCTATCACCCAGAGCTTTCTTCACACGCGTCCCTACTGCTGCCGCGAGCTGTGGAACCCGACGCGAACGGGGGTCATGCTGACGCTCGCGCGAGGGTGATACAAAAGAGTCGCGCACGAGGGGCTGTTGGAGCGCGGGCGCGCAATCGCGCGGAGACAAACGAGCGCAGGGGCGATCGCGCGCAGGCGCGCTGGCGAGTGAGCGCGTTGGCGAGTGAACGCGCTGGCGCGTGGGCGAATGAGAGCGCTCAGGAGACCGCTGAGGGCCAGGGGACCGATAGTGTCCTGGAGACCTGTGACGCGTGGGCGAGCGATGGCGCGTTGGCGAGCGATGGCGCGTAGAACGCGCAGGCGAGTGACCGCGCGTGGGCGAGCTGATCGCAGGGGACCTATGTTTTTCC
Organism: Palaemon carinicauda; assembly: GCF_036898095.1. Lineage (NCBI taxonomy): Eukaryota > Metazoa > Arthropoda > Malacostraca > Decapoda > Palaemonidae > Palaemon > Palaemon carinicauda. Next base: position 1,054,361 of record NC_090765.1, on the reverse strand, counting down.
AGATCTGCTGGGCGCTGACTCGTAGGAGAGTGCTTGCGCGCAGACGATGGATCACGAGGGGAATCTTGAGATCGCCGGCGCTCAGGGGAACGCTGACGCGCTGGTGATCGCTGACGAGCAGGAGAATGTTGACGCGTCGGAGATCGCTGTCGCGCTGGAGAACGCTGGCAAGCAGGGAGACGGTGCGTAGTAGGCTGTGCAGGAGCTATCGGCGCGACGCGCAAAGGCGAACGCTCGCGAGGGGGCTCAGGAAGAGGAGGCACGTGGGCGTGCAGGAACTCTAGATGTACGCGCAGGAGACCGCGCGCGTTGCTGGGCAGGAGAAAACTGACGAGCAGGATCGCGAGGGCGAGGAGAAGTTGAGTCCTTGCCCATGTCCTGAACCAGAGTTCTAGGGAGCGTGAGCGAGCGTGGGCGCACAGGCGCATGTCAGGAACTGGAAGCGCAGGTGCGCGTTGACGAGCAGGAGATCTAGTGCGCTCAGGAGACCGTTGGCGCGCTGGGCGCGCAGCAGGAACAGGAGGATGTTCGTTGTCCTTAGGAGAGCGCTGGCGAGCAGTAGGGCGTTGATCATCAGAAGAGCGCTGGCGAACAGGAGAGCGCTGACGAGCAGGAGAGCATTGGTGTGCTACTAAGCGTGAACGCGCAGAAGGGCGCGCAGGGGAACCCTGACGCGCAAGGGAAGCGACCACACCGTGGGCGACATCCCTTTGCCCCGAAGGGACCGGTGCCCGTTGGCTGACGAGATCAGAAAACTGCTGGCTGTCTGCACAGGAAGTAGAAGGTCTGGAAGGCGTGGGAGAACGTGAACGATCCCCGGAGAGGTCTAAGGACGCGGCTGCTACAGACTGCTTCTGGCGAGGAGAGTCCCCATCGGAGGACGGAGGAGGAGAAGACTCGAAAAGGCGCCTCTTGACACCCTTATAGGGAGACGGGAGGCCCTTGCGGCAAAGCGGAAAATGAGCCTTACGGCGAAGGTGGCCACAAGGGAGGTCGTCAGGATCATCAGTCAGAGTGCTCCCCCAAGGGTGAGACTTAGCCGCAGGAGAGCCCGTAAGACCCGCTTCACCCTCCGAAGGATGTACAGAAGGGGGAGGAGAGCCTTCAGCAACGTCATCAACATCAGGAGCCGCAGAGGTTTGACCAGACTCGTCGGAAGCCTCTGCCACCACGATGTCGACGATAGACAGAGGATCTACCTCTGCTATCACCGGTGATTGCTTGACAGCGGCCCCCAACTGAATAAGGTCAAACAGGGCTTCCTTGGAGGGCAGGCCCTTAAGCCCCAAGGAATCCCAAAGCTGAAAAAGGTCATCATTATACACAGAATTAACATTATCAAAATCCTCCCCCGGAGGAGGAGGAGGAAACGCCCCGCTATGGGAGGCGGCGCCCTCTCCCGCACCCCGAGGTCGGGAAACAGAACTAGGGCCTGCGCTCCCACTCGGCGGCCTCTCACTAGAAGCCAGACGAGGGGGAGCTTCGGAGGAGGTTTGAGCGGCGGAAGAAGAGTCCCGAGAGCCTTCCTCCTTCAAGGCAACCCTCGAAGGAGAACGGTCTCTCTTGGACTTCTTCTTACGCCGGCGGGAAAACCTCTCCCACTGGGAGGCAGACCACTTCCTACACTCACTACATGTATTTTCCCTATCACACCGTCGGCCTCGACACTGCAGGCAAAGGGTGTGAGGATCGGTATCCACCGCAGACATGAAGGTACCGCAAGGGCGGCCGGCAATCCCAGGGCATTAGCGCATGATGAACACCAAAGGGCGAGACCAACTTCAAACACACAAAGCTGAGGAAGAGCAAAGAAAAGATTAAGGCTGTCAAAAACGAGGACGATAGACAGACACGTCTGCACATCGTCCGAGCCAAAAGTGAAGTGAAGCAAGTCACCGGTGTGTGTGGGGGGGAGGGGTAACAAGCTACCCCTTCCCCTAGCCCCGCTAACTAGCGCGGGGGTAGTTAACCCTCGTTAAAATCTATTGGCTCGTCAATTTCAGCTACGCCGAAAGTAAACCCAATGTAAATAGCGTGGTTTGTATTTCGGTTACGGAACAATTATTTATTTTCTTATTTCCTTACTGAGCCATCTTTCCCTATAGGAGCCCTTTGGATTAAAGTATCTTGCTTTCTCAACTAGAGTTGTATCCTGGCTAGTAATACATACATACATACATATACCAAAGGCACTTCCCCCAATTTTGGGGGGTAGCCGACATCAACAAGAACAAACAAAAAAGGGGACCTCTACTCTCTATGTTCCTCCAGCCTAACCAGGGACTCAGCCGAGTTCAGCTGGTACTGCTAGGGTGCCACAGCCCAACCTCCCACATTTCCACCACAGATGAAGCTTCATACTGATGAGTCCCCTACTGCTGCTACCTCCGCGGTCATCTAAGGCACCGGAGGAAGCAGCAGGGCCTACCGGAACTGCGTCACAATCGCTCGCCATTCATTCCTATTTCTAGCACGCTCTCTTGCCTCTCTCACATCTATCCTCCTATCACCCAGAGCTTTCTTCACACGCGTCCCTACTGCTGCCGCGAGCTGTGGAACCCGACGCGAACGGGGGTCATGCTGACGCTCGCGCGAGGGTGATACAAAAGAGTCGCGCACGAGGGGCTGTTGGAGCGCGGGGCGCGCAATCGCGCGGAGACAAACGAGCGCAGGGGCGATCGCGCGCAGGCGCGTAGGCGAGTGAGCGCGTTGGCGAGTGAACGCGCTGGCGAGTGAACGCGCTGGCGAGTGAACGCGCTGGCGCGTGGGCGAATGAGAGCGCTCAGGAGACCGCTGAGGGCCAGGGGACCGATAGTGTCCTGGAGACCTGTGACGCGTGGGCGAGCGATGGCGCATTGGCGAGCGATGGCGCGTAGAACGCGCAGGCGAGTGACCGCGCGTGGGCGAGCTGATCGCAGGGGACCTATGTTTTTCCAGATCTGCTGGGCGCTGACTCGTAGGAGAGTGCTTGCGCGCAGACGATGGATCACGAGGGGAATCTTGAGATCGCCGGCGCTCAGGGGAACGCTGACGCGCTGGTGATCGCTGACGAGCAGGAGAATGTTGACGCGTCGGAGATCGCTGTCGCGCTGGAGAACGCTGGCAAGCAGGGAGACGGTGCGTAGTAGGCTGTGCAGGAGCTATCGGCGCGACGCGCAAAGGCGAACGCTCGCGAGGGGGCTCAGGAAGAGGAGGCACGTGGGCGTGCAGGAACTCTAGATGTACGCGCAGGAGACCGCGCGCGTTGCTGGGCAGGAGAAAACTGACGAGCAGGATCGCGAGGGCGAGGAGAAGTTGAGTCCTTGCCCATGTCCTGAACCAGAGTTCTAGGGAGCGTGAGCGAGCGTGGGCGCACAGGCGCGTGTCAGGAACTGGAAGCGCAGGTGCGCGTTGACGAGCAGGAGATCTAGTGCGCTCAGGAGACCGTTGGCGCGCTGGGCGCGCAGCAGGAACAGGAGGATGTTCGTTGTCCTTAGGAGAGCGCTGGCGAGCAGTAGGGCGTTGATCATCAGAAGAGCGCTGGCGAACAGGAGAGCGCTGACGAGCAGGAGAGCATTGGTGTGCTACTAAGCGTGAACGCGCAGAAGGGCGCGCAGGGGAACCCTGACGCGCAAGGGAAGCGACCACACCGTGGGCGACATCCCTTTGCCCCGAAGGGACCGGTGCCCGTTGGCTGACGAGATCAGAAAACTGCTGGCTGTCTGCACAGGAAGTAGAAGGTCTGGAAGGCGTGGGAGAACGTGAACGATCCCCGGAGAGGTCTAAGGACGCGGCTGCTACAGACTGCTTCTGGCGAGGAGAGTCCCCATCGGAGGACGGAGGAGGAGAAGACTCGAAAAGGCGCCTCTTGACACCCTTATAGGGAGACGGGAGGCCCTTGCGGCAAAGCGGAAAATGAGCCTTACGGCGAAGGTGGCCACAAGGGAGGTCGTCAGGATCATCAGTCAGAGTGCTCCCCCAAGGGGGAGACTTAGCCGCAGGAGAGCCCGTAGGACCCGCTTCACCCTCCGAAGGATGTACAGAAGGGGGAGGAGAGCCTTCAGCAACGTCATCAACATCAGGAGCCGCAGAGGTTTGACCAGACTCGTCGGAAGCCTCTGCCACCACGATGTCGACGATAGACAGAGGATCTACCTCTGCTATCACCGGTGATTGCTTGACAGCGGCCCCCAACTGAATAAGGTCAAACAGGGCTTCCTTGGAGGGCAGGCCCTTAAGCCCCAAGGAATCCCAAAGCTGAAAAAGGTCATCATTATACACAGAATTAACATTATCAAAATCCTCCCCCGGAGGAGGAGGAGGAAACGCCCCGCTATGGGAGGCGGCGCCCTCTCCCGCACCCCGAGGTCGGGAAACAGAACTAGGGCCTGCGCTCCCACTCGGCGGCCTCTCACTAGAAGCCAGACGAGGGGGAGCTTCGGAGGAGGTTTGAGCGGCGGAAGAAGAGTCCCGAGAGCCTTCCTCCTTCAAGGCAACCCTCGAAGGAGAACGGTCTCTCTTGGACTTCTTCTTACGCCGGCGGGAAAACCTCTCCCACTGGGAGGCAGACCACTTCCTACACTCACTACATGTATTTTCCCTATCACACCGTCGGCCTCGACACTGCAGGCAAAGGGTGTGAGGATCGGTATCCACCGCAGACATGAAGGTACCGCAAGGGCGGCCGGCAATCCCAGGGCATTTGCGCATGATGAACACCAAAGGGCGAGACCAACTTCAAACACACAAAGCTGAGGAAGAGCAAAGAAAAGATTAAGGCTGTCAAAAACGAGGACGATAGACAGACACGTCTGCACATCGTCCGAGCCAAAAGTGAAGTGAAGCAAGTCACCGGTGTGTGTGGGGGGAGGGGTAACAAGCTACCCCTTCCCCTAGCCCCGCTAACTAGCGCGGGGGTAGTTAACCCTCGTTAAAATCTATTGGCTCGTCAATTTCAGCTACGCCGAAAGTAAACCCAATGTAAATAGCGTGGTTTGTATTTCGGTTACGGAACAATTATTTATTTTCTTATTTCCTTACTGAGCCATCTTTCCCTATAGGAGCCCTTTGGATTAAAGTATCTTGCTTTCTCAACTAGAGTTGTATCCTGGCTAGTAATACATACATACATACATATACCAAAGGCACTTCCCCCAATTTTGGGGGGTAGCCGACATCAACAAGAACAAACAAAAAAGGGGACCTCTACTCTCTATGTTCCTCCAGCCTAACCAGGGACTCAGCCGAGTTCAGCTGGTACTGCTAGGGTGCCACAGCCCAACCTCCCACATTTCCACCACAGATGAAGCTTCATACTGATGAGTCCCCTACTGCTGCTACCTCCGCGGTCATCTAAGGCACCGGAGGAAGCAGCAGGGCCTACCGGAACTGCGTCACAATCGCTCGCCATTCATTCCTATTTCTAGCACGCTCTCTTGCCTCTCTCACATCTATCCTCCTATCACCCAGAGCTTTCTTCACACCATCCATCCACCCAAACCTTGGCCTTCCTCTTGTACTTCTCCCATCAACTCTTGCATTCATCACCTTCTTTAGCAGACAGCCATTCTCCATTCTCTCAACATGGCCAAACCACCTCAACACATTCATATCCACTCTAGCCGCTAACTCCTTTCTTACACCCGTTCTCACCCTCATCACCTCGTTCCTGACCCTATCTACTCGAGATACACCAGCCATACTCCTCAGACACTTCATCTCAAACACATTCAATTTCTGTCTCTCCATCACTTTCATTCCCCACAACTCCGATCCATACATCACAGTTGGTACAATCACTTTCTCATATAGAACTCTCTTTACATTCATGCCCAACCCTCTATTTTTTACTACTCCCTTAACTGCCCCCAACACTTTGCAACCTTCATTCACTCTCTGACGTACATCTGCTTCCACTCCACCATTTGCTGCAACAACAGACCCCAAGTACTTAAACTGATCCACCTCCTCAAGTAACTCTCCATTCAACATGACATTCAACCTTGCACCACCTTCCCTTCTCGTACATCTCATAACCTTACTCTTATCCACATTAACTCTCAACTTCCTTCTCTCACACACCCTTCCAAATTCTGTCACTAGTCGGTCAAGCTTCTCTTCTGTGTCTGCTACCAGTACAGTATCATCCGCAAACAACAACTGAATTACCTCCCATTCATGATCATTCTCGTCTACCAATTTTAATCCTCGTCCAAGCACTCGAGCATTCACCTCTCTCACCACTCCATCAACATACAAGTTAAACAACCACGGCGACATCACACATCCCTGTCTCAGCCCCACTCTCACCGGAAACCAATCGCTCACTTCATTTCCTATTCTAACACATGCTTTACTACCTTTGTAGAAACTTTTCACTGCTTGCAACAACCTTCCACTAACTCCATATAACCTCATCACATTCCACATTGCTTCCCTATCAACTCTATCATATGCTTTCTCCAGATCCATAAACGCAACATACACCTCCTTACCTTTTGCTAAATATTTCTCGCATATCTGCCTAACTGTAAAAATCTGATTCATACAACCCCTACCTCTTCTAAAACCCCCCTGTACTTCCCAGATTGCATTCTCTGTTTTATCCTTAATCCTATTAATCAGTACTCTACCATACACTTTTCCAACTACACTCAACAAACTAATACCTCTTGAATTACAACACTCATGCACATCTCCCTTACCCTTATATAGTGGTACAATACATGCACAGACCCAATCTACTGGTACCATTGACAACACAAAACACACATTAAACAATCTCACCAACCATTCAATTACAGTCACACCCCCTTCCTTCAACATCTCAGCTTTCACACCATCCATACCAGATGCTTTTCCTACTCTCGTTTCATCTAGTGCTCTCCTCACTTCCTCTATTGTAATCTCTCTCTCATTCTCATCTCCCATCACTGGCACCTCAACACCGGCACAAGAATTGAAGAGACAGTGAAAGATGGAAATGGAAGGTTGTTAAAAGGAGAGGAGGCAAGGAAAAGGTGGGCGGAATATTTTGAAAGTTTGCTGAATGTTGAGGATGATAGGGAGGCAGAGATAATTGCTGTTCCAGGTGTTGGCTAGTAATATAATAAAATAAATAGACACCTTCAACGCAACTAGCGAAAACTCTGAAGTCGGAACGAGGAGCAGCAGGTATAAAATAAAAGGGAAACTCTTCAGAAAAACTCTCATGAGTTTCTGAAAGTTACTCCCTTCCTCCTACAATACTCTATCCTAGGAAGAGAAGTCTTGATTCCTAGCAGTCCACTCCATAGGATTCTGAATTCAGACCTCAATGCTTAGAGGTTTTAATTCTAGTTCTCCCAACCAAGAATTAGCCCAGCAGGCCTTGGTCCGAGAATATAATATCTTTCTAGTTAAGATTTATTTCTTAATATAGCGCCTGGAGCAACAATGCCTCAACGCTAGACGATCAACACTGACCCTGAAGCGTCCACACTGACGCTGACGCTCCGTTAATGTTCTGCTCCGTTGACGCTTCGCTCCGATAACGCACCGTTTCGCTGACGCTTCGCTCGGCTCTGCTGTCTGTCATGTCACTTGGTAGCATGCTCTGCTGCCTGGCGAACGTCGGCACGCCTGAATAGAGTGATAATAGTAGAGTGATACTAGGCGCTATGAGCGGTCGATTGGCGTTGAGCAGGTAATCGAAGCGATGCATCCACCTTCTCCCACCATTGACCATTGCGGCTGATAGGCCGCCTGTGCGACCGCGTCAAAACCAGAATCGTGACACCCAACCGCACTGCCAACGGCAGGCTGATAATACTGCATAAACGAAGATAGTTGCTGTATCATGCGGTCATGTAAACATCAAAGTCTATTGTCATAGGTAGCGAAGCGTCCACACTGACGCTGAAGCGTCCACACTGACGCTGAAGCGTCTACTGTCGGGAGACGACACCCATCTGGTGGACGCGGCGGCACTACGTCCGCGCCGCCTGAAATGTAACACACGCTGAATGAATCTAATTTTGTTTTCAGCTTCGCGCCTGAAGCACGCGTTTAATGTTAGAAAACACTATTACCTCGTCTTATCTATAGCGTGGGTGAGCGTTCTGGGGATCAACAGAAAACGCTCGAGAGGACTTCTGTTCGGGTCTTAAAAGACTGTAACGCCCGGCTACCCTCTCGATTCCTTTCGCCGTTCGACCTAACTTCTCCCCTGGGTCCGGGAGCTTGACAGAGGTCTAAGGTTAGGATAACGACAGGTCCGAATAGAAGCACCCTCCACTGAATAAAATTCACTGCCTAATTTAGCACTAAAAAATTTACATTTTACTCTTTGGTAAAAAGATATTTTCACAATTATTGAAAACCAAAATATACGCTCTCTCAAACAAAATGAACCCCGTAGAGAGAGACTTACAATTCTGTCAATGGTTTGAATGGGAATGCAAAAGTCACTGAATCCCATATAAATGCAACAAAATATTAAATATAAAATATTACATTAATAGATATAAGAAAAGAATACAATGGAACCTCTACACACGAACGTATCTACATCCGAATTTTTCAAAACCCGAAGTAAAATTCGAGCAATTTTTCGACTCTACACCCGAATTTTATTTCGACACACGAAGTAAGCAATTTTCGTCGTACCGGTTGTATCCGAATTTTTCGACACGCGAAGTACAATTCGAACACATTCCTACTCTACACCCGAATTTTTTTTCGACACCCGAAGTAAACAATACCCGTACACGTAGATGGCACTCATAGTGCCAGATGTATTTTTTATTTCCGCCGATAGAAGGCAGCATTTCTACCTCGGAGGGACCCTCAATTAGTGTGGCTTGGGACATTCCTCTGTTCTCGTCGGCTTCGTGTGGTTGTGCCCTGTGCGTTCTGCTATTAACTGTGTTTTAATCGTGATTTTTTACGTTCATCCTTTTACGGTATTTTACGTAAATCATGAGTCCTAAAAGGCTTAGTTTCGCAAGTGGTAGTGGCAGTGGTGAGAAAAGGAATAAGGAAATGCTTTCTTTAGAAGTAGACCAAGGAATTATTGAAAAGCGTGAGTGAACTTGCAAAAGAACATCACGACGAACTTACTACAGAGGAGCTCAAGGAACTCCATACTATGTCTGAGCACATGAGTGATGACAAGGAAGGGATCGAGGAGGTAGAACATGTGTTACGTTCGGCGCAAATAAAAGAGGTGTTAGGAATACAGTGGTACCTCTACATACGAATGTCCCAACATACGAATTTTCCAACATACGAAGTAAAATTCTACCAAATTTCTGCCTTGACATCCGAAGAGTTGCTCCAACATACGAAGTAAACATTATGCCATTGAGCGTCGAGTGCTCAGTTCTCTGTTCTTGTGTGTATCGTGTGGTTTTCCTCTGTTTGATCTGTTATTAACAGTGCTTATTTTCTTCCTTTTCTCACATTTCCTTTTTGATTTTACCTATAATCATGGTGCCTAAGAAGCTAAGTTTCAGTACAGGAAGAAGGCAATTCTTTCATTAGAATTGAAGCAAGAAATTATAGAAAAACATGAGAGCAGTGTGCATGTGAGTGATACTGTATGGCTAAACAATATGGCCAGAATAGGCCTATGATCTCGAGGATCATCAAGCTGAAGGCAGCCATTAAAGCAAATAACCATCGAAGGGGATCACCATTATTACAAGACATCGTAGCAATACCCTGGAAGAGATAGAACGCTTTTTGTTGATAGGGATTAAGGACAAAGAGATTGTTGGCAACGATCATTTATGAGAAGGGCCAGCGTGATGAACAGAAAGAAAGAAAAAAGTGAAGCAAAGAAAACCAAGATAGCATTAACAAGCTCTTTTGAATAAGACTTCTCTCTTTTTCTGTTTCTCTCTAAACATAGCATTAACATGTTCTTTAAATAAAATCTCTCTCTCTCTCTCTCTCTCTCTCTCTCTCTCTCTCTCTCTCTCTCTCTCTCATTCTTTTTCGCTGTTATAATGTTAGATACGTCTATTTTTTTCCGAGAGAGAGAGAGAGAGAGAGAGAGAGAGAGAGAGAGAGAGAGAGAGAGAGAGAGAGATTAAACAAAAATGTGTTCAGAGTACATATGATTTTTAACAGCGTCAACGAGTTGAAAAACAATTAAATGTAACTAAGAAAGTAATAACAGCTAATCTGAATTCCTTTATTAATTAAAACAAATGATTGATACAAACACACTCGTGTGCGTATGCACAAACACACACACACAGGTGCAAGAATTGCTACGCAGTAAGAGAGACGGTCGGGGAGGAGGTAGAGATGGTGACTGCGATAACATACCGTAACTCGTCACTGAAAGTGATGAACATGAAAAATCAAAAGAAAAAAAAATGTAAAAAATATGAAATATAAAAAAAAAAAAAATAAGCTATGTTAGATTAAAATTTCCATAGTGTAAGTTACGGTATGTTATCGCAGTCACCATCTCTACCTCCTCGCCGATCGTATCTCCTCGTGTGTGTGTGTGTTTGGACATACGCACACGAGTGTGTTTGTATCAATATACGTTTTAGTTAATAAAGGAATTCAGATTCGCTGATATTGATTTTTTTAGTTACATTTAACTGTCTTTCAACTCGTTAACGCTGTTAAAAAAAAAAATGTACACAACACATTTTTGTTTAATCTCTCATTTTTGTTTACTCTCTCTCTCTCTCTCTCTCTCTCTCTCTCTCTCTCTCTCTCAGAAAAAATTAATAGACGTCTCTAACACTAACAGTGAAGAAGAACAAAGAGAGAGAGAGAGAGAGAGAGAGAGAGAGAGAGAGAGAGAGAGAGAGAGAGAGAGAGAGAGATTATATATTTAAAGAACATGTTAACACCATGTCTACCTTCTCGCCGATCGTCCGTCTCCTCATGGCGTAGCAAATCCTACACCTGCGTTGGCCTGTCTCTAAGGTAAAGTGGCAATAAAACACATTTTTTATTTATTATTTCTTTATAATTATCTTTTTTACATGCTTCTTTCATATTATGCAGTTATGTTATTGTTATGTGTAATTATGTGTAGCCATTTATTAAGGATTTATTATGGGTTTTTAGGCTGAGGAACGAATTAAATGAATTACCATGTATTCTTATGGGAAAATTCGTTTCTATATCCAAAGTAGGTTGTGGAACGAATTAAATTCGTATATAGAGGTACCACTGTATATCAAGACGTGGTCGACTTCATCGACAAATACCATCCAAAAAAATTGCAGGTTTGTCATGTAGTTGCGCAGTTCGATGATGTTTCCCTAACTTATTTTCGAAAAATTCTGAAAAGCTGTACCAAGCAACTTTCTATCGATAGCTTCTTTAAAAAAACTACGAAGCGAACTCGTGATGAAGAGGAAGGAAGTGGTTCAAAGAAAACGGCAAAGAGTGAAGCGAAAGAAAGTGAAACAAAGAAAACAGCAAAGATTGAAGAGAAAAAAATTCAATAAATTTTAAGTGTAGAGTGAAAGTGATTAAAATTAATCATCAAAAAGAAAAAAAGAAAATGTAAAAAAAATATAAAATATAAAAATAAAAAAAATAAATTAGCTAAGTTAGGTTAAAGTTCCCTTAGTGTAAGTTAGAATAAGTTATGGTAGTGTATGTTTATCGTAGTCACCCTCTCTACCTCCTCGCAGTCCGTCCGTGTCCTCTCTGCATAGCAAGACCGACACCTGCGCTGGACTTTCTAAGGTAAAGTGACGCTAAAACCCTGTTTCTTATTTATTATTTCTTTATAATTATTCTTTTTTACATGTCTATTATCTAATTTAGTGTGCATTATTGTCATGTGTAATTATGTGTAGTAATTTATTAAGGAGTTATCATAGGTTTTTGGGCTCAACCACGGATTAATCCTATTTCAATGTATTCTTATGGGAAAATTCGTTTCTACAACCGAACATTTTCTACACCCAAAGTTGGTTGTGGAACGGATTAAATTCGTATGTAGAGGTACCACTGTATCTATAAATTAAAATAAACATAAATTAAGGGGTTCCAATAAAAGGCGAATTATCACCCGTATCCATTGGAACATCTACAATTAATATAAGAACAATTTTAGTATTCCAAAAACCACCAAGTAAACAACGATACACAGAATCGTGCGCTACATCGATTGTAAAGAATACTGCGTCGTATAAATATTAACTGAACTGTAACTTCCTTTAATCTCTGACTAAAGAAAAATACCGAAAGGACCAATTAATTGCAAAATAAAATGTTCCTTTTATATAGTACAACTTAAAAACTTGAGTTGTAAGAAGAATGTACTATTCATAAAAATCGCTACAAAGAGATATCATAATATTGTAACGATACTGACAACTGCGTAACAAAAATAAACTGAACGCTAGTTATTCTTTGAAAACAGATAGAAGATTATCTAAAGAAAACGTATTAAAAGGATAAAATTTTCTTAAAATAACAAAATCCTTTAATTTAATTTAAAACTAAATATTTCAAAAGAAAGTATTCACTTATCATTCTTTGTAAAAAAAAGCAAGTCAGACTTTTAGCCTACGTCATAAGGCTGTGACATCATCAATGGACGAGATGTATACATCCTGCCCTTATGCTTTTGTGAGGTTTAAAATAGGTTGAAAAACCTTCATATCCTACCTTTTAAGTTATAAACACATGATCACAGATCAAATAAACAAATAAGCGAATGCCAGAACCCGAAAATTAGGTATACATCACCAAAATATTTCTAAAATCCAGGTTAATCACGAGTGAATTCCAACACTTCTTGCTCGCAAGACCGCAGATTAGTTCTGAAGTATTTGGAATAGTTTGGCTTATCTATCGCCAGGCCACTAGTGTACACCTGGAATATCTGCAATTGCCACGAGATTTTGAATTTCTGCGGAGCGTCCAAGGGACTATAGCCATTCTTATATAACCAGCAGGTAAGTTTTATGTTTAAAAATATAAGGTTACGATATGGCGAAGTTACGCAAAATACGATAATCCCACTGAAGCCCTAACCTTACTTAACCTGACTCAGGATACCTTCTTCTTAATCAGTGAGCATCATAGTAACTTTGAGCGGTGCATAGGTAAATATACATCTCATTACATTTATTTTTTAGAAGAACAATTTTGAGGCACAAAACATTTTTGCAGATGTAAGAAGTTAAACTCATTTGGCCCACATAACAGATGTAAATACTTACAAGTTGATGCTTCAAGTCATCAACATTTAACGTTGTCATCATGATTCGCCATTCAAATTAATGATGTTATTATCCAGATTGAAGCAAAAAGCACCCAAATCTAATTTCTCATTGAAGCATATAAATATTTTGATAGATATTATTTACAATTAGAGAATGTGGTAGGTTTGTAGATTGGCGGACAAAGGATAGCTGCTCAGGGAAGAAAGTGTTTTATCAAAAAGATATCTGTTAACATAAGATGGCCCTGTGCAAAATGTACCTACACCTGTGTGTCATTGTATAATGCCATCAGAGCTTCGTTATATATATGTGTAGATATATGGTTTTAACCCATGTTAATATGACTGTTTCTGCATTTTAATTTAAACAATCTTGTACTTACCAATCGAGTGTCATCCATGCAACACTTCCAAGAAATGCTCCGTTGTTCTGTGAAGAGAAAATTTCTTTTAGTTATTATTCCGTAAATAATGAACTCTACCACTATCAGGCAATTACGGGGAGGGGGTTGCAGGCCCAGGTAAATTAGGCCACAGCAATTCAGGTAACGGGTTCTGAGTATAGTTAGGAATAGGCTGAGCCTATAAACCATACAATGGTTAATAGGCTGAGCCTATAAACCATACAATGGTTTACGCTATACTTTACATCAACATACGACGAGTATACTTATAATCTCAAGTAATACAAGTGTTCGTTGGCGAGAGAGAGAGTTAAGCTACTACCGACGGGAAAGCGTTTGAGCTGGAAAGTCACGGCTAGTACTTACTGAATTTATCGGCTCTATAAAGTCCTATAAAAATCCATATTATCCTTATAACAGTTAAAACACTGAACGTATACTTACAATACCGACAAGCTTCGTAAAGTGAACTTCGGTGACAACGTTGGGTGAGGATTTGCTATCGTAACTTCTTCGATCGTCTCAACAACAAGACAACCATTTTGTCAACAATCTTTCGGAAGCGTTCGGTCTTACCCCATATCTATCTCCTTTATATCTTTCGTACAATATTCGTCTATTTAATATAGAAAATACTTAAATATTTCAATATTTAATCAAAATAACCTTATATCTAAATAAGAATAACTTCTTTCGACAATGAATAAATCTAGACTAATAAGATTACTAATGGTATAAGAAACTTTTCTCTTTCAGCGCTCAAATGAGCTCGCAAAGATTATGAAAACACTTAAAGCATAATAGCAATGAATATAAAAAAGCGATATCACTCATTTAGAAATAAAGGAAAAATATGGATATGAAAATCCCCATATCCTTTTATTCCTTGCATTGATTGATTTACAAGAGTTACCAAGAAGTCGACAAATAATATATTTCGGATAGTTCTTTTGGAGTGGATTTGAATTTGTTGATTATTTCAGGCGTGAACTTGAAGAGTAGCCTAAATAAAACAATAAAGATAAAATTGATGAGAGCAGGTGGAATCCCGCTTCGAAGGCGAAGATCCTCATTCTGAATTAAAGTCCGAATTTAGATTATATAAGTTAATTATTACAGTACTGCTCCCTTTCCGCTTTTCGCGATATTGTCAGTAGATTAATCACCTGCCCAGCATCTCACGAGGTCTGACTCTGTAGGACAGAGACGGAACAGCACCTACTGTAAGCGTGAGGTGGCATATTGGTAATGCCAAACTTAAAGTAGAAATTCAAATATTTTATGTGGAAGCAGCTCTCTGGATAGGGCAATAGTGTCAAGGTTTACGAACTGCAACATCTATTGTATCTTCTCTGTTGGTGTGCTGAGTAGTTCGCTCATGTCCCCTTGGGTAAATCTTCCTTGCCTGTTGTTAGTAGGTTTTCCTGCAACACATTTCCTTCCCACACAATATTCACAGATCTTCCACACACCTCAAATTATATTTTTAAGCGTTGGACTTTGGTACTTCATATTTGTGGTTCTAACCAGTTCGACAGCATAAATAGAAAAACATATCAAATTGAAGACAGATTTCCTGTTTCTATGCTTATTTTATTTCTGTTATTATAAACTATATAAGGAAATCAAAAATTCTATATACAAAAAACAATGAAAATAATAGATCTTTCCTTAATCATACCATCAAAAAATTTTACCACTAGTTTTGACTAGTTTATTTTCTCGTATTCCAGAGATCCTTTATTGTAATTTACTCTTGAAATCAATAATTGAAGGAGCAATGACGACATTCTCAGTGAGATCATTCCAGGAATTTACAACATGTATGCTAAATCTATTTGTTCTTGTGTCAGTTATAACATGTCCTCTTTTCTTTAGTTTGTAGGTGCTTGTTGGTGTGTTATTGGTATTAAATTTAAAATTGTCATTCCTCTTTACATTCTCAAACCCATGGATGATCTTACATACTTAGATCAGGTCTCCTCAAAGTCTTCGTTGCTGGAGTAATGTAATTTCTAATTTTCTTCATCTTGCATCCTAAGGCAAATCAGTTAATTCAGGCAACAATTTAGTTATTCTCTTTTGGACTTTTTTCAAGTTTATCAATGATCACCCTGGATAAGTGTGGCGGGTTGTATACGACTCGAGGAGGTTTCAGAAAAACACGTTTTTTTGCCATAATTTTATGTACATATTGGTTGCACATGATGTCGACCTGCGAGACCTTAGTTCAGTGCGAGCAGCCGTCGGCTCAGGGCGCATTTCAGCGCAGCTTTTTTCCTTGTACCCTCGGGTCGAGCTCAACCCATCAATACCTAATATAGGTAAGTTGTGAAATACTAAAGTTTTTATATATTTATCAAATGTGCGTTAGTATTTAGGCATGTATAAAAAAAGGACTGTTGTAAAGTGTTTGTGAATGTCTTGTACCCCATATGCGTGACCTCGGTGCAGTCTGAGTTGCCATAAGTTGCCATGTAGCATATTTTTCTGTAAATGTTAATTTTCACTTTTTGGCATTTTTCAGTCTTCATCGATATAAAATGGCAAAACGTCAAACTCTTGGCTTTGATAGGATCACCTCTCTTCTCTTTGAGCTAGAGAGTGATTTTGATGATAATTTGGAAATCCCTGAAATCTCAGACGTTGAAGAGTACGACGTAACTGAGTTAGAGGGAAGTGTGGTGGGGGACGATGACTCGAGTGTTGACGAGGAGATAGTTCCCTTTTGTCAACACGAAGGGTGAAGGGGCTAGTGCATCGGCATATAGTGAGGTGGGTAGTGCGTCAGTGTTTACACCAACATCACCTCCCTTGGTGACGACCTCACGTGCCCCCCCCCCCCCCCCCCCGCTCAGGCAGAGCGGCTTACCTCGGTGGAGAAAAGGAGTAGGATAAGGAGGTGGGGGTGAACTCCAGCTAGCCAGAGGAGCACCTATACATCGCTTAGTGGAAGCCGAGGTTCAAGGTCGTGATGGTACAATCTGGCACAAGGACCCAAACCCAGCTCTTCCCCCCCCCCTGTACAACCCTCACATTGAGCAAGGAGATCCAACATCCTCTGTCTAGAGTGCTAGGCGCATGATTGACAGTTTCTCTTTGTTCCTGGACGATGAAATCCTTGAGGAAATCGTCGTTCATTCCAATGTTCTCCTTGCTCTTCTCAGAAGTAAATATCATCAGAAGGGTAATGTTACCCTGAAGAATATTGACTTGAGGGAGCTAAAGGGGTTCATTGGGATTTTGGTAATGTCTGTAGTGAGAAATGACAACCCCACTACCATGAAGGACATGTGGGACGTCGTGGAAGGGAATCCTTTGTACCGTTGTACTATGAACGAGTGACGATTTGCCTTACTGATTCGTGTGCTCCGGTTTGACGACACGACCACTAGAGCTGAAAGTGTGAGAGAGGATCGCCTCGCCCGGATCAGGACTGTGTGGGAGCGTGTTGTCGAAAATTGTCACCGCTTGTATAGCCCCGGGCCACATCTAACTGTAGATGAGCAGCTCATGGCTTTCAGAGGACGGTGCCCCTTCAAAATGTACATTCCCAACCTGCCAAGTAAGTATTTTTATTCTTATTTTCTTTTATTCATATTATTCGTTTGTGATATTTTTCTTCTCTCTCTCTCTCTCTCTCTCTCTCTCTCTCTCTCTCTCTCTCATGAAGATGCAAAGATTGATGACTCTCTCTCTCTCTCTCTCTCTCTCTCTCTCTCTCTCTCATTTCTCATTTTGTGGCGGGATGTCACAAAAACAACCCCCACACCCTTGAATCACTCTAACAGACAAATTGTCTCACAACACAAACTTTCCCCTTATGTTATCAACTGGATTCTTGGACAGAAAGGAAATAAAAACAAACCATAACCTTAATACTATATTCCTTAAAACTAAAACGCTTAACATAAACTTAACACAAAATAGACATTAAACGTAACACCATTCAAATAAACCAAAGAAACCCTACAAACTTGAAATTAAATAGACCACAACCAATATGTAATAAGTATATGTACAGTATATATAAGGACACAGACACTCGTCCAAATGAGCTGAACAGTCTTAATCAATGGCACACTGACGGCTCAGTGGAAAAACGGTAACCTTTCCCACAACACAAGCACTTTCATTAAGTGGTGAGTGAAGCAATCTATGGTGGTTAAAGCGCCGTTGTCATCATCATCATAATCATCACCATTCAGAAAAAATTCCTTCAAACAGGCAAAGTCATTATCGATTGTATCCAAATTCAGAAGAGCAGTCAGTTCCAAGTCTTAATACTACCAGGGTCAAAAATCATAATTTCGCATACAAGCAGTCTCCAAAAGGAGTCCAAAGGAGGAATTACAGCCTGCAAAATAAAAAAGAAAACCACTTACGAGCACTCCTAACTAACTAAACTATCACACTATAATCAAAGATAAATAATAAACTGTTTCTAATATTCAGAATCACTGCTAGCAAAGATAAATAACATGTACTTACTGTCGAAATAACAAACACTTCCACGCTGGTAAAAAAATATTAGGTAAATCCAGCACTCAAACCACACAACTGCCTCTAGCTGCAGTCAAATCAAAAAGAACATTCACCCAAGACATTCACCACTGCCCTAACCTAGCTAAAAACATAAACAGCCTCATTTATACCAACAGTCTTTCTAACAACAAACAATCGATACACAAACTACCTCTTGCTCGCTGACACACACACACACACACACACTCTCTCTCTCTCTCTCTCTCTCTCTCTCTCTCTCTCTCTCTCTCTGGATTTGGCAAACAACTAAAATAAAATAAAAAAATAAAACAAAAGTTAGTCCTCCACATTCCCCCCCCCCCCTTACTTTGCCAAATCCGTCTTACACAACACTTACCTATATTTTTTTTTTATAACCCAGTCGCAGTCGGGAACAGACCTCTGCTTCGAGTAACTGGGCCTTTATATACTCTCTCATTTACTTCTTCCATATCGTTATCATTCATTGTCCTATTCCCATTCCCATCTATACTTCTATCATCTAATATATCATGCACTATCTCATCTACCTCACTATCATCGGGCCCTAAAATCTCACTTATTTCTGTCAACAATTCATCCATAACATTGAAACTATTTTCTACTTTAATAAAAGAATAATTCATACTACTTTTCATTCTCCTATCTCTCATTCTCACATTCGTCATACTTTCTTCTACATCATCTAAGGAAAAACCACACACTGTAGGTATCATCCATACTTAGCCATGATTCATCTGTGTTAACATATTTATCTTCCATATTCACCTGTACATTTACACCCTTGTCATGCCGATACTTTTTCCTTCCATACTCAACTAACACCAATTGCTTATCTTGTAAACCTAATGTCTCACACATACTGGGTTCATACTTATTCATTTTCAGCCATTTATTCATCCCATTCTCCTGACTATATCCCGGTACTTCCTTCCATTTATGCAACTGGTTGTGGTGTGCCCTAACCTTTTCCACACTACCATCCAGACATATTTTATCAAAAACATAACTCAACCCACTAGAACCAACATCTAACTCCTCATATGGACCATTAAACTTATTACGAAACTTATTAACATTTATTCTTCCCTTTTCAATTACTGCTTTTAACAATTTCTCTCCCACTTTATAGCTTACAAACCTATCATTCACTTTCTTTCAAACATCTCTATCATTCTCGGACACACTCAACCTCGGTCTTACTATCTTTTCAAAATTCAACACAAACTTACACGGAGACATACCTGTACTCTTGTGCACCATCGCATTATATGCCCACAACGCATGCCCAACATATAAAACCCAGTCATTATCACATGTACTCATCATCTGCCAAATTTCAGTCTATGTTCTTACAGTCCTTTCAGCCAGACCATTCGCACTTGGCATATACGGAGTCGAATACACATGCTCAACACCCCATTCTCTTAACATCTGCTCAAACTCGCATCCACCAAACTCAGGTCCATTATCACTTAACATTTTCGCAGGCTTATACACACACATTGGCAACATCACTTGACTTACCATTCTCGCTACAGTTTCACTCTATTTATTCTTGATGGGCACTGCATACGTAAACTTACTCATGTGATCTACCATAATAATCATTCCCACGTGTCCCCTAGCAGTCACAGGCAACGAAACACAATCAATCACAAACATCTCAAATGGTTCTTTCATACGTAACCTCAAAACAGGTGGACTTGCATGCATGCTCTGATACTTCCGTTTCTGACAGTCCTCACAAGTAGTCGCCACATCCCTACAAATTTGATTCAATCCAGGCGTAAAAAATCTCTCTCGCATGCACTCCCACAATTTATTCTTCCCCATATGCGCATATCTGTCATGCACTAACATATACATATTTACAGTTGTATGCATCGGAAATAGAGGAACATATATATCTTCATCCATTCCCCTATGCAAAAAAATACACAATATTCTTACAAACAATAAATCTTTTATCAACCTTCTTATACACTTCCAAATCAGACGGCCATTCTTCTACCCTACTACCATTCAAAATATATTCACGTAATCTATTAATTTCCAAACATTCATTTTGCATCTCTTCCGCCTCTTCTTTGGTCAACAAATCATCTTCACTCTTCGTAATATCAATCATGCCAACAAAATTCGCCATAAATATGCTACTATCCTCAATTACTATTAACTTAAAGCCATTTTTCAAAAGCAAACCCTCACCGATATCAACTGATACATCATGCAACCTTAGAATATCGATTCCTATAAAAAAAAAAAAACTAGGCATTTCATTCTCCCCCATTACAATAAAATTATATTCAACTTCCATACTCCCTATTTTCACCTTCAACCTCACCTCTTCCAAAACAAGTAAACTTCCCTGACCTATCCCATGAATTCTCACACTCGTACACTGTCTTTTCAC
The DNA here is from genome assembly GCF_036898095.1 of Palaemon carinicauda. NCBI lineage: Eukaryota > Metazoa > Arthropoda > Malacostraca > Decapoda > Palaemonidae > Palaemon > Palaemon carinicauda. The sequence goes on along the minus strand of NC_090765.1, from coordinate 1,033,843 downwards.
TTCCTAATTGTACCTCTCAATTTCTTTAACAACCGACGCATTTACCGATGATACTTGTGCCCCCGTATCAATTAAACTACAATATTCATTCTCATTTATATTCACATATGTCATCATTCTTCCTTTTACACGATGTATGCATACATTTACTCTCATTTCAATTCTGTCACTCACTTCGCCAGTATGTTCATCTTCATATTCACTGTCCTCCATACCCCCATATCTTGCATCAAAGTCACTCTCACCATTATCCTTCTCACTCAACAATTTGCAAAATTCCTCATTACATTGAATCCTCAGAATATGTTCCCTATCATTCTCCTTATATGCCCTATATTCCATTGGTCGATTCCATCCAAAATACAAATAAACAGTTACACCGTACAACATACTTACCACCATTAATATCTTTGATAATAATTCCCCTTCAAGTACACTATCCTCCTCCTTATATATCATTTCTTTTGATACTTCATTCAACACCCTTACTTTAAGCTCATTTACGCTACCTGGTATTTTCCTATCTAATCCCTTCTGTATTAACTCACCCAACCCCCTTAAGATGCATTTACATAACATATCTTTCCCTTCAAACCTTTGTTCTACAGCTAAACCTTCAGGCAACCTTTCAGAATTATGATTACTCTCCATATCTTCCATCCTACCATGCATTCTCGACACTGCTCTTCTATCTCTCTGGCGATAGGCAGAGAAAAATGCCTGGGACGCTGATATATGGGGGTATGATCACTGAGAATAGTTTTTTGGGCTCAGGCCATGTCGTGCTGATGGAAGGGTTCCTGTAGGTAGCCTTCTAAGAGATATTTGCTACAGTGATACTCCCAGAGAATTAAAACCAAAGGTCTCCAGGATTCCAACTCCTGGCACGAGTATCCAATAAAGGATATATAATATCAGGGGACGTATTATAGATATGACACATGGCCATCTTTACCCTGAATAGATTTAACGCATCGATGTAAGGGGGAAGAGTGGCAAAAAAGGAAGGGGTGCCGTTCTAGGTACCCAGTGGATCTCCTTATCTACTACTAGCCTGCTAAGAGTGTGTGTGCTCTCCCTTACCCCAGTGTTTTTCCAAGTTTTTGGAACCTTTTTCAACATGCAATCACCAGCATCCTCGTCATCTGGAAAATTGAGTATTAATTCTTTCCTTAGTGTCATTTTGGTCTCCCTTTTCACAGTTAAATTCAGTAATTTAAGTGTGTTTTGGAGAGCATTGCTGAGACCGGAGGCAGCCATTTTTTGACTGCTGTTGCCCATTACATTCTTGCATACTATTTAGATAGTAGGGCGACACTTTCCCGACTTTACGCTATTATATTAGCTAGTTAGGCAATATATATAAGATGTGATATTGCATGCATGAATTTTATCCTTTAACTATTTGGTGATTTTACTTAACGTATTCGTGCAGGAACCCCAGTGGTTCCCGATGACCTTTGCTGGGGCTCCTACCAGAGCAGAGTTATCCTTGCTCATATATACGTTAGTAAAGTAATTTCCCCTGTTTAGCCTCAATCCTTATCGTTTCTTCTCGATTCTGATCAGATGTTATCTTCTCTCGAATCTATGGAATATTCCAGATAAGTTACGATAATTATTCTCTCTGAGATCAGAGGCTAAACCCTTCTTCCCTCCTTGAGTGGTGCCGCCGGCATAGGCAGCCGTCATTGTCTTGCCTCATTGCTGTTGAGTAGAAGGATGTTCTTCCTGCCTCCGACTTTGAATCAGATTGTGACATACTCAGGGTTCCCTTCTCTCGCCGACGGCAACGTCGTCTGCACAGGAAGTCATACTTTCCAGCTCATTGTTTTGAGGAGGACGACATAGCCTGTCACCACCTCTTATAACAATGAACTGTAAGACCTTTAACCCTTCCCCCCTCTGTCCTTTTGTGATGGCGTATCGTTACAAGACTCTTTTGCTGGTATTCTGACAATCACACCGGCTTGCTGGGATGATTGTAATACCAGCAGGTGTTCTACCGACGGCAGTTAGTTCCTTTGTCTCACTACTACCTTCCCCCTGACTTCCCTTCCTTTATAGGAAGTTGATAAGAATGGGGGAGGACTGAGACATCTTCTGACGGCTTCCGGCAGGAAACCTAACATACTTTTGAAAGTCCTCAGCTCTCTCTTAAGATGCTGTTTGCATTCCTTAGCCGCTGACTCTATTGTCGGCGACAAGCTAGTATGTAGATGGGTGGAAGCCAAAATCTGATAGATTCTTTCCTTTTCCATTGGAACTTTCACTCTAGTAGGGAGATCGTCAGTGGACATATAGTCCTCTTACACTTCCCGCTGTTATATCCATTCATAACAGTAGGAAATTGTCCTTCCTTAATCTTTCTCTCTTTCTTTCGGTTAGCACCCTCAGGTAGTAACCCACTGCCGGCAGGGACTGCCAGCAGACTACTGAATATAATTATACAGTAGTACACATGTTTTCTAACATATTCTGTGTTCCCTATCGCAGACGATCGTAGAGACCATGATATTTTGTTGAGGTTGAGTAATCCCTTAACACCCAGATGGTTTTCCTTGATCATCGGGGATTTACAATACCCGATCGGTATTAATACAGTACTACAGGTGGATGAGTTAGTATGAATTACTTACTAACACTAACTATAGTTTCTAGAGTTTCTATCCCTTGTAACCTTCCTTATCAGGGAAACTGAATATTAATACAGACGAAGGGCTCAGCAATAGCCTGGGAGAGGAAATTCAGATATGTGTCTTTTCTTATTTCCTTTCAAGTTTACTATCCTAAGCTATCATATGCAATATTGATTACTATTGTAATTATACATTATATGCTTTTTATATCACTGATATATAGGATATCATACTCATGGAAAGTTCTATTTCTTTACAGGATGACCCTACAGAGAAATGCTGAGTGATGTTTTGCAATCATAAGGGGAGGGACTTCTGTGGCCACACGATGTGTAGGTCTCATGCTACCTGCTGCATCGTCACAGGAGTCCTGAAATATTGGGACCCGAAGGGTTGTACCATCTGCTCGACCCTACTGGCCAATGGTTTTGGTGAAACACCCCTAGTTACCCTAGAGGCTAGGGACATGGCGAGGGATACCCTTCGCAAATGGGTAAGGGGGTTCCAAAAGAGCTCCGCAGGACCATATCTATCCAATGACCCCCTGAGGTGCTTACTGTTCCCCAAGGCTCTGCCTAGTGCGGTGGTGTCCCAGGAACAGCCTCGGTCCCCCTTCATCCAGCTGAAGGTCGACTCGGACATCAACAAGGCCTTAAAGGGCATGGACATCCATCAGGAGAGGATGTCAGAAGTGTCCTCTGACACGGAACAGGATCTGCAGCACAGTATCCCTGAAAAGGACGAGGATCCTCCCCACGCGGATGAAGAAGAATCCCTCTCAACAGCGACAGACGACCCCCAGTTTGTCGTGGCCGCATACCAACCACTACCTTCAATGTCCTCTGCTCCGACTCCACAACCTGTTGCTCAGGCTAATGCGAGTGAAGAGATTCTGTCATCTCTGAAACTCATGATGAAGTCGTTCCGATGTGGAGGATTTATTTTTGTTTTATTTCTATTTTTGTTTTTGCCAAATCCTGAGAGAGAGAGAGAGAGAGAGAGAGAGAGAGAGAGAGAGAGAGAGAGAGAGAGAGAGAGAGAGAGAGAGAGAGAGAGAGAGAGAGAGAGAGTTAGTGTATCGATTAGTTGTTGTTAGAAAGACTGTTGGTATGAATGAGACTGTTTGTTTATCTTTTAGCTAGGTTAGGACAGTAGTAAATGTTTCGGAGAAAATGCTTTTTTTGATCAACTGCGACTTGAGGCAGTTGTGTGTGCACACTGGATTACTATATTTGATTGATTTGACCAGCGTTGGAAGTGTTTGATTATTTTTGAGTAAGTACAGTTTTGTTTATCTTTGCTTGTCGTGATTGTGAATGATAGGAACAGTTCATTATTTATCTTTGATTATAGTGAGATAGTTTAGTTAGCTATGAGTGTTCGCAAGTGTTTTTCTTTTATTTTTTGCAGGCCGTAATTCCTCCATTTTGAGAGATTTTTCTTTGAATGTGGAATTGATTGGTAAGGACTTGGATTGTGATAAGGACTTGGAACTGACTGCTCTTTTGAAGTTGGATACAATCGCTAACGACTTTGCCTGTTTGAAGGAATTTTCTCTGAATGATGATGATGATGACGACGCATTAACCACCATAAATGGCTCCACTCACCACTTAATAAAAGTGCTTTGAGTAGTGGGAAGGTCTCCGTTTTGCTACCGAGCTGTGTCAGTGTGCCATTAATTAAGACTGTTTGGCGCATTTGGACGAGTGTCTGTCCTTATAAATATATAAACATACAAATATTGGTTTTGGTGTGCGGGTAGTTTTAAGTTTTGTTAGGGTTTATTTGATTGTGGAAGGTTTTTTTTTTTTTTTTGTTAATTATATATTTAGTGTCAAGTTTTTGATTAGTTTTAAGTGTTCATTTTGATTGTGGATGGTTTTTGGTATTAATTATTTTAGTTTTAAGAAATATAGTTCTAAGGATATTTTTTTTTTTTTTTTTGTCCTTTTGTCTAAGAGTCTGGTATTAGATAACGTAAGGGGAAAGTTTGTTTTGTAGAGACCATTGTTAGTATGTGTGATTCAGGGTGTGGGGGTTGTCCTTGCAACATCCCGCCACACCAACAGGAAGAGAAAGCCATGCAGGAATCATTCAGGAAGCAGCAAAGGATTATGCAGATGATCGACCGTCTCGGAACCACCATGGGCACGTCTAAGAAGCCTCTTAGAGTGTCCGATCTCCCTCATTGCTCTGAAACCAATCCCTGGAGATATGCAGAGCATATGCCCATGATGGATGGGAAACTGTTCGTTTCTGAGAAGTTGGGGGCCAGACAGATCGAAGACCCTGAGTTCTGGCCTAACTTCTCCGCTTATCCCAAGAGCTATGTGAGACTGCGGGACGAAAATGTGACCGAGAAGAAACGTTGCCTAAAGAGGTCATTGTGTTTGAACACAATAAGGCGCAGGCCATCTTCCTGAAGACCCTGAAGGGAGCTGAATATATAAATTCTAAAGTCTCAGCACTGAGCAAGAAGCACCCCACCTTTCTTGCACTTTCCTCCATCTCATTTCCCTTTACGGAGAAAGCATTCAACTTTGTCGTCAAGGCTGCCGATGAAGGAAAACCCTGCCCGACTCTAGAAGAATGTAAGCTAATCTCTCTCGCACTGCCTATCAGCGAAGAAAAGTGGAAAGATGTCCACCTAACCTTCTCTGTCTCCAAACTAGACCCGGGCAGCAGTTCAATGAGAACCTTCCTAAGTTGGAAGACCATCATCTGAGGAAGGAACAGGAGTCGAAGGAGAGACTTGCGGCCTCTCTCTCTCTCATCAGAACTGCTTGGAGCTAAGCGCAAGCAAACGTAATGCCCCAGAAATCTTCCTCTTTCTAGCCAAGTCTCACATGGGTGCCCTTGTGAAGGACCTTTACACTTTCCTCAGAGCAAGGAGAGCTTGCAGAGAGTTCGTCCTGGCTGCAGCGACCATCAGGCACAAACCAAGGAAGCTGATTACCTCGAGCATCTGGGGGTAAAGACCTCTTCCCACAGGAACTGGTCCAAGAGGTCATTGCGAGGGCAGCAATAGAGAACAGGAACCTTCTCGAAAAGTGGGGTATGTCTTCGAAGAGGAAATCTTCTACGGAAGGAAGTCCCCAACCCAAGAACAAGAGGGCAAGGAGACCATGAAGACCTGCACAAATCCCCGCCATGACCATGACCACAACGCCTCAGACCACCTTCCATTTTCGGGATCGCTGGACCTTCGATCCCTGGGCCCACAGTCTAATCACGAATGGACTCGGGTGGAAATGGAGCAGAATTTCACCCCATTTTACAGAATTCTTCCAACACTACACCCCCTTGTTGGAAGAATATATCTCAGAACTCTTGACCAAGAAGGTGATAAAGAAAACAAAGTCCATCAAGTTCCAGGGAAGGCTGTTTTGTGTTCCCAAGAAAGACTCAGATAAATTTAGAGTCATTCTAGACTGGTCTCCACTCAACAAATTCATCGAGAACAACAAGTTTCGGATGCTAACTTTGCAACACATAAGGACCCCTCTGCCAAAAGGGGCGTACACGGCCTCAATAGACCTAGCAGATACTTACTGGCATCTCCCGATGAGTCGCCTTTTCTCCTCCTACCTAGGATTCAGACTACAGAAAAAGTTTGTCTTCAGAGCAATGCCCTTCAGACTGAACACAGCCCCAAGGATATTCACAAAGCTAAAAGACGCAGTCGTCCAACAGCTACGCACCAAAGGTATTCAAGTGTTAGCTTACTTAGACAACTAATTGGTATGGGCAGCATCCAAGATTACTTGTCTTCAGGTAGCTCAAAAAGTGATCCAGTTTTTGGAACACTTGGGCTTCATGATCAACCGCAAGAAGTCTTGTCTTACTCCAGGTCAACAGTTCCAGTGGTTAGGAATCCAATGGAATTTAAAGTCACACCACCGCTCCATTCCATCCAAGAAGAGGAGAGAAATAGCGGGATCTGTCAGGAGATTATCCGTCACAAGAGGATTTCAAGACGCCAACAGGAAAGAGTCTTGGGCTCTCTTCAGTTCGCAGCAGTGACAGACCCAGTGCTAAAGGTATGTTTAAAAGATGCACCAGGAGTCTGGAGGAAATATGCATCAAACGCTTGAAGAGATCAACTAAGGTTGACCCCGGCCTTGTTGCGCACGCAATTAAAGCCGTGGTCAACAGCTAAGAGTCCAGCGCGGATAATTCCCCTGCAACCACCATAACCATCAGTAGTGATCCATACGGATGCCTCCTTGGAAGGATGGGGAGGTCATTCTCACGACAAGAAAGTGCAAGGGACTTGGTCACGCCAGTTCAAAACATTTCATATCAACATTTTCGAAGCTATGGCAGTAATCCTGACGTTGAAGAGACTATCTCCTCGCAGATCAACCCACATCAGGTTGGTCCTGGACAACGAGGTGATAGTAAAGTGTCTAAATTGACAAGGATCGAGATCACCCCACATCAACCATGTGATGTTAGCCATCTTCTACCTAGCGAGGGATCCGCAATGTGACGGTGGACGCTCTATCCAGGCGAAAGCCCATAGAGACAGAATGGTCCCTAGACGCAGACTCTTTCTCCTTCATCTCGGGAAAAGTCCCAGAACTGCAGATCGACCTCTTCGCAACGAGTGACAACAAGAAACTATCTCGTGACGTAGCCCCTTACCCAGGTAAGGGGCTGTCACTGCTGTGAACTGAAGAGAGCCCAAGCAGAACCGATGGATGCCATGTCCCTAGACTGGAACAGGTGGAATTATATTTACCTGTTTCCATCAACCAATTTCCTGCTAAGAGTCCTCGACAAGCTAAGATCCTTCAGAGGGACAGCAGTGGTAGTAGCCCCCAGGTGGCCCAAGAGCAATTGGGTTCCTCTAGTCCTGGAGTTGAATCTGAAGCTGTTTCCACTGCCGAATCCAGTGCTGTCCCAACTGGTCCAGAAGTCGACTGTCTATGCTACATCCTCGAGAACCTGCTACCTACATCTCATGATTTTCTCGCCTTAGCGACGAGGAAAAAGTTCGGAATCTCAAGGGATAAAGTTGACTTCATCGAGGAGTACAAGTCACGTTCTACTAGGAGACAATACGAATCATCATGGAAGAAATGGGTGACCTTTGTGAAAGAAAGGAAACCGACAGAGATATCGATAGATTTCTGTCTCGCATTCTCCATACACCTCCACAAACAAGGCCTGGCCTCTACTACAATTACTTCTTGTAAATCGGCCCTGACTAGACCACTTCTGTACGCTTTCGAGGTCGACCTCTCAGGTGAAATCTTTAATAAGATCCCAAAAACATGTGCTAGACTCAAGCCTGCAGCCCCACTAAAGCCCATCACGTGGTCTTTGCAGAAAGTCTTGCACTATGCTTCAAACTTGGATAATGAGAACTGTACGCTAAAGGATTTAACACAGAAAGTTATATTTCTGTTTGAAATAGAAATGAAGGCTATATTCAGTTCCTGGACTCAGGAGAACCGAATCTGTTTCCCGATCCCACCTTTCTCGCCAAGAATGAGCTACTCACCAAGAGGTGCGGTCCTTGGAGAATCTGCCCATTGAAGGAAGATGCCTCTCTGTACCCAGTAGAGTGTCTTAAGGTCTTTCTTCGAAGAACATTAAACTTCAAAGGAGGACAGCTCTTCAGAGGTGAAACTTCAGGATTGAACCTATCTTTAAAACAACGGAGAGCGAAGCTCACCTATTTTATTCGCAGGGCGGATCCTGACAGTACACCCGCGAGTCACGATCCGAGGAAAGTTGCTTCCTTGTTGAACTTCTTTCAACATATAGACTTTGAGAGACTCTACTCGTATACTGGGTGAAAGTCATCCAGGGTCTTCTACAAACATTACGCGAAGCAAGTACAAGAGATAAAACACTTTGTGGTGGCGGCAGGTAGTGTGATTAAACCTGTCGTCTCTGAAGGCCATATTCAGTTCCAGGACTCAGGAGAACTGAATCTGTTTCCCAATCCTGCCTTTCTCGCCAAGAATGAGCTACTCACCAAGATGTGGGGTCCTTGGAGAATCTGCCCATTGAAGGAAGATGCCTCTCTGTGCTCAGTAGAGTGTCTTAAGGTCTATCTTCGAAGAACTTTAAACTTTAAAGGAGGACAGCTCTTCAGAGGCGAAACTTCAGGATCGAAACTATCTTTAAAACAACTGAGAACGAAGCTCACCTACTTTATTCGCAGGGCGGATCCTGACAGTACACCCGCAGGTCACGATCCGAGGAAAGTTGCTTCTTCGTTGAACTTCTTTCAGCATATGGACTTGGAGAGACTCCGCTCGTACACTGGGTGGAAGTCATCCAGGGTCTTCTACAAACATTACGCGAAGCAAGTACAAGAGATAAAACACTTTGTGGTGGTGGCAGGTAGTGTGATTAAACCTGTCGTCTAGTGCTGCGATGAACAGTGGACTGTTTTAGGAATTTACAGTGTGTTGGGTGCATTGGTATAACTACCCACTTGTGCAGATCACAACTATGATTGACACACTGTTCTGAGTAGGTGCATATCTGATTAATACACTAGTGCCAATTGAACGTATATGGTGTCTTATGCATTTCCGAACATCTGACTGTGTCAGATAGACTTGGTTTCACATCTTCCATTGAGTGGCATTATTCTGATAATGTATGTGTATATTTTTCCTAAACGAGAAAATATGTGTTTTTTGTGTGTTGTGATGCTGGATCAGATACATATTTTGTTGTAACTGCATCTTGATAATTTAGTTACATAATAAAATACATGACCGTATTTGCATCTTATTACTGCTCCCTCAGTTATAAGCCAGTAAAGTATGTTAGAGTTTTATTAAAACCCCTTTATGGTGTTTATATTCTTGAAATCACAATAATGTTTTCTAAAGAAATAACCATAACCTTACATACATAAGGTAAGTAAAAGGGTATGTTTCAAACTCTTCCCTTTTAGTTCCAATGGGAAATACAAACCTTGAATCCTTATTGTTGATATTGACATTTCCCTGCTGGGGGGCAGGATGCACTAAACCAGCCCCAGGTTTGGTGGGTGTGACAGATCTCTGGACTTTCACATATAGCTCTAGTAGACCAGATAAGGAAATCTATTCAAGGTAGAAGGCACATACACAAACCCACAGCTAATAGTAATTTCAAAACAATTCTCTAGTATACTTCCATCAGCACGACATGGCCTGAGCCCAAAAAACGGATTTTGATCAAAGTGAAAAATCTATTTTTGGGTGAGAGGGCCATGTCGTCCTGATGGAACCCACCCTTTTGCTGATCCCTCCTAAAATTACTTTATCTGTGGCCATTTCCGCTTAACGGCAAGAATAGGAATAGTGTCGCAGTAGTAGAAGTGAAGGAGATCCACCGGGTACCTGGAACGGCACCCCTTCCTTTTTGCCACTTTTCCCCCTTCCATCGAAGCATTAAATCTATTCGGGGTGAAGATTGCCATGTGTTGTATCTAGAATACGTCCCCTGATATTATACGATATCCTTTATTGGATACTTGTGCCAGGAGTTGGAATCCTGGACACCTTTGGTTTTAATTCTCTGGGAGTTTCACTGTTGCAAATATCTCCTAGAAGGTTACCTATAGGAACCCTTCCATCAGGACGACAAGGCCCTCTCACCCAAAAATAGATTTTTCACTTTGATCAAAATCCGTTTTAAATTCCGGTAGCTTTGACCGCCCAAAATCCTCGTCACCGAGACTCAAAACTCTCCGCTTATACCACAACATTTTAAACAATCTTTCCCTTTCGACCTCACCTATACTCTCATCTAATTTAATTTTTTCCTTTAACGTATTGTACTCCCAATCGTTATTATTCTTTACTTTATCAGTCATTACCTGTCTTGCCTTAACATATCTTTCATCCTCCTCATTGATCAGCTATACATACATCCCATGCAATCGCTCTCATGTATACCAAATACTCTCTTCCTCCTAACACTCGGCAACAAACTTACATACACCTGGGGTTCCTGCATATTCATAACACCATCATATATATACGCACTCGTTTTCACCAAATTACCAGCTTCCATCCCTTCCACTACATATTCATCCTTGTCACTATTAGAAATTCCCAGACTACTCGGCCAGGAAACTTTTACACTAATAACCTCACCTTCCTCCCCTGATAACTTTACACTTTTCCTTGCTACCAATGGCACTCCCTTCCACACCTTCGTACTCACTCTACCATCTTCCTTTAAATAAAATTCCCCAATAATATTACCCTTAATTTTCATCTTTATCATATTCACACTTGGATGTACAATCATACCACATTTTTTCAAAAATCTATACCAAAGTAATACATCATATTTCTCATTCGTTCCTTTAACCACGTAAAAATCATTATCATCCATCATTAGGCCCCCAATCATACAATTTCCACGCATCTTGCCTAACACAGGCATACTCAAATTACTAATGCCTTTCACTTCACCCTTGCATCCCTTAAATTCACAACTATCCCTTACCTTATATGCGTTCCTAAACATTAAATTAACATCACAACCAGTTTCAATCAAACCAACCAACTCTACGCCATTACAAGTCAATTTCACACTCATGCAATCATACACTCTTTCTCCCATCACGTCTTCATGTAATAAACCCTCACGAACATTCATCACATTCACTCCCCACGCACACGAGGACTCACCGAGCTGAACCCTCTGATTACTTAGTTCCCCGAATATCCTGGCTGACTTAATCCCTTCTTCCTACAAACCTTAGCTATATGTCCATCTACACCCCATTCAGTATACTTCGCACGCTGTTCCCTACACATCCTCGCATAATGCCCATCCTTACCACAATTGCCGCAAATCACATTCGTACGATTACTCCTAAATCCACTTGCTATAAGCCCAGTCATACCACACCGATAGCACTTAACCACTTTCTCTTTCTTACACTCACTAATATGATGCCCTGACTCTCCACACCCGAAACATGCTCCTAATGCCTATCTACACTCATTCTTTTTACGCGCTACTTTCCCACACCTATAACACTTCTCTTCACGTACACAACTACCTGTCCTACTTTGCTGCACACTAGTACTCCTATCTCTCCAAACCTGATTCCCTTGCCTAAACCCTTCATTTGTCCGTACATTTATTCCCACATTACTCGCCCTAACACTATCTACTATACTATCAGCTACCCTCATTTCTCCTCTCATAACAGCATCTCTAAAACTAACAATTTCTGGCACACTTTCCTCCATTCCAGTTCTTACACTCACAGATTTACTTTCTTTCATACACCTATCCAACTCGAAATCCTCAACTATCTCTAAAATATCATCCTATGTCACTCTTTCTTTCGTCCACCTCATTTTCTCCTTCCGTTTCAGATTAATACTCTCAGCAACATTCTCAGGTACAGTAGCCAAAACCTTCTTCATTAGTTCCTTATTTTCATTTATTCCTTCGTCCCCATACTTCTTTCTAGCTAAAGTTTCTAACCGACATACATACATCGATATTGATTCACCCACATTCATTCGTGCCTCATTAAAATCATTTTTACGCGTATATCTAGCACTACCTTTCATACGTTTTACTTGCTCAATTATCCCCTTCTTTACACTTTCATACTCAACATCTCCTACACTCATTATCACCACATACATCGTCAACAAATATCCTGACAAATATTCTCCCAACTCCCCAGCCCAAACTCTCTTACTATCCCCATACTTAGCCTGACAAATCTTTTCATATTCCCTTAAAAAGTCATACACATCTCTACTGCTATGTTCATTAAACCTTTCACACCTCGGTACCTCTCTCATAAACACTGTCTTACATACTTCCTCACCTCCATTCTTACTACTATCTTCACTGCCTAATCCCTTCTTGTTGCCTTCTTCCTCATTTGAATACAATGAATCTAATTCAGCACTCAAACTCCTATCCTTAACCATTCCCTTCTTACCATTTTTCTTACTTACCACTTTCCCCCATTTATGATCATCCTCACTCTCATCCTGACCTTTCTTTTCCCTCTTCACATTACTTTTGCCTTTCTTCTCATTCTTCCTATCACATTTCTGTTCATCCTTTCTACGCCTAATTCCCTTATCTTCAATCTCACTATCACCCCCTTTCCCATTATCGCGCACTTATCAACCCATTACCTGAAGCAGAAGCCATTCATCTGACTGTACCTTCACCCATGAACGTTTTCATCATCCCCATTATTTGCCCCATCATAGCTTCCATTCGTTTCTCCATTCGTTCCTCATTCTCTTTCATCCTCATCTCAAAACATTCTTCCACTCTCTCAACAGTTCCCCGAATTTCCCTCAATTTCTCACAACTCAGCCTCATATTCTCACGCAACAACTTCTCTTTCTCACCAGACAACTTCTCATGCTCCTTAATCAACCGCATGTCCTCCCTCAGTAGCTTGTTCTGCTCTTCCATTTTTTTTTAATTTCTTCAGTCTTAACTTTAATTTCTTATCCTAATTTAGTCTTTTGTCCAAGAGTTCAGCTTCCAATCCCAACTGGGCAGTCCCTGTTCAGGCACCAACATAATGTGGCGGGATGTCACAAGAACAACCCCCACACCCTTGAATCACTCTAACAGACAAATTGTCTCACAATACAAACTTTCCCCTTACGTTATCAACTGGACTCTTGGACAGAAAGAAAATAAAAACAAACCATAACCTTAATACTATATTCCTTAAAATTAAAACGCTTAACATAAACTTAACACAAAATAGACATTAAACGTAACACCATTCAAATAAACCAAAGAAACCCTACAAACTTAAAATTAAATAGACTACAACCAATATGTAATAAGTATATGTATATAAAAGGACACAGACACTCGTCCAAATGAGCCGAACAGTCTTAATCAATGGCACACTGACACAGCTCGGTGGCAAAACGGTAATCTTTCCCACAACACAAGCAATTTTATTAAATGGTGAGTGAAGCTATCTATGGTGATTAATGCGTCGTCGTCATCATCATCATCATCATCATCATTCAGAGAAAATTCCTTCAAACAGGCAAAGTCATTACCGATTGTTTCCAAATTCAAAAGAGAAGTCAGTTTCAAGTAATAATACTAGCAGGGTCAAAAATCATAATTCCACATACAAGCAGTCTCTAAAAGGAGTTCAAAGGAGGAATTACAGCCTGCAAAATAAAAAAGAGAACCACCTACGAGCACTCCTAACTAACTAAACTATCACACTATAATCAAAGATAAATAATAAACTGTTTCTATTATTCAGAATCACTCCTAGCAAAGATAAATAACATGAACAAACTGTCGATATAACAAACACTTCCACGATGGTAAAAAATATTAGGTAAATCCAGCACTCAAACCACACAACTGCCTCTAGCTGCAGTCAAATAAAAAAGAACATTCACTCAAGACATTTACCACTGCCCTAACCTAGCTAAAAACATAAACAACCTCATTTATACCATAAGTCTTTCTCACAACAAACAATCGATACACTAACTACCTCTCGCTCGCTGACACACACACACACTCTCTCTCTCTCTCTCTCTCTCTCTCTCTCTCTCTCTCTCTCTCTCTCTCTCTCTCTCTCTGAATTTGGCTAACAACTAAAAATGGAATAAAAATAAAACAAAAATTAATCCTCCACAATTTCAGGAAACGTTCCCTTGTGGTTCCTCCCCCCCCCCCCCCCCTCTTCGATCTCAGCAAATAGTGCTCAGTTGTCATAAAATAAATGCTTAGAATAATTTTAGTTTATTTCCATATTTATATTTTAGGTGAATTTTTTTGTAAAGTCATATTTTTTGTATACTTATTTTTCTAATTTATTTGTAATAAATATTGATTTTAAACTCAGCATTTATTCGCTCTTTGGGAAGAGTATATTTTAATATTAAAAGGTTATGAATTCATTTGTAAATTAATTTTTTATGATTTATTTTTTGACCTCGGGTCGAGGTCTACACATCGAAACCTATTTAAGGTGGTCAAATAACGATACCTTTCCAGGGTAGTATGGTGACCATGACTGGGCAACATACTCAAGGTACAGACGGGCCAAAAAACAGTATTATGTGCAACACATATCAATATCTATGTCGGTGAAATTTTTCTAAATCAATGTCACTAGGCCTACTTACTCTATTGGCTTTAGCTACTATGCTGCCAATATGTTGGGCAGGGTTTAAATCCTTTGCAATGAGAACTCCTGGGTCTCTTTCACTTTCACTTCATGTTGATTTAATTTCTCTACCATTCGGTTGGTAAGAAATTTCTGGGCTCCTGTATTCAATGTGCAATGTTGCGCATTTATCTGGATTAAAAGATGACAACCACTTCCTCCAATTTTGAAGCTTTTGAAGGTCTCTTTTCATAGTCTGAATGTCTCCATCAGAGGTAATTGTAGCGTTTTTCTTTCTCTTTTTCTTTTGCATCATCTGCAAACATTCAAGTTCGTCCACTAAATCATTTACAAAAAAAAAAAAAAAAAAAAAAAAAAAAAAAAAAAAAAAAAAAGAAATAAGAAGTAAAGTTGGCCAAAAATCAGACCCCTGTGGCACTCCCGAACTTACTGCCAGATGAGAGGAATGTTGACCCCTAACTTAAACGAACTGTTTTCTATCTGCAAGAGAGTCCCTGATCCTCTCTAACACTCATCATCGAATACCATAATTATACACTTTAACCAAAAGCCTCCTGTGGGGAAGCGTACCAAAGGCCTTATTACTGTCTAGAAATGTTCAACCAATACTTTGCTAAATGCGAAGTTTATTCTTTGAACTATGATTGGTAATTCATATGAAGTAAACACCATTATTGGAGGAAAATAAAAAAAAACACTATCAATGAAAAAACGCCTTTCATCTTCATGACGCTTTCCAACTTAGCAGGGATTTCTTCTTTCTTTATCTAAATGACTTATGAGTATTTGCAAAGGCAGAATGTTTGGTGACATTTCTCTTTCAGAAAGAAATATCTTCAAATGAATAACAGATCTTCTTCGAAGGTAATCAAGTGAAACACTTGAAATTCAATAATCTATTAAAGGGTATGGTTGATTAATAGATTAGATTTTTTTTTCACATTTTAGATAGCTGTTAGAGAGAGAGAGAGAGAGAGAGAGAGAGAGAGAGAGAGAGAGAGAGAGAGAGAGAGAGAGAGAGAGAGAGATTTTGCTTTCATTACTAGTTGGAGAATATAATCCCTCATTTACGAAGTAATTCTGTGTCTAATTATCATAACGTCAAAGACAGCCATATGCAGAATATATACTTCTGCTAAATATTGATTCCCAAAAGCACTTCAAGAATGAATAATGATAAGAAATGTCACAGAAAATTCAGGAATGAGAAATGAATATTACTAAGTAATTGCAAATTATAAGGACTTCATTTGGCCAGCATTCTAAAACTGGGATTTGCTGTATTCCGTTGATGGTCTGACGTAAAAGGTGGTTGAGCAAGCCACGGCTGGTACATGTCTTGATGCCATATATGATATATCGGAGGTGATATTTATGATGGAAAATCACAAGTTACAACTCAGCTTTATTGGATATAGCGGGACACAAATAACAATACAGTGACCGACATCTAGGGGTAGCATTAGGAATCATGTAGCTGTTGGCAGCGTTCTCAACAATATTAACATCATAATTATTAAATAATCATTAATAATATAACATCTTTTCTTCTTTTAAATTTACACTTATTTAGATGGATTACCAGTTAGAATGCTACACTGAATTTACTTTGATAGGTTATTGGTTAGGACTACAATCAGCTCTAAAAGTTATTCACATTCAAAACATTGTACACTATGATGTATAAGTGGTTGAACCTGTTCACAAATAAAATATTCATTCTTGGTACGAAATTCAACATGCCATTTGAGGAAATACACAACAGATTGCTACACTTCTTAATCATAACATTTATATGATGTTAGGGAAATTCCGCACAACATCAATACATTTCATAGTCAGAATACTTAGAGGGTAATTTATTTCTGGTTGACCTTGTCTGTCTGTTGCTTACAACTTCGTTTTCCACTTTGACAGGAGTTTGTTTCATTACCACTAAGGTCAATAGTTACTGGTTCATTTACCTGGGGCATATGCACATCATTTGGGGTTTCTTTCAATTGAACTCTATTCCTTCTAAATAGCTTGCCTTTGCTTTCAATTAGATATGACCTCTCATCTAATCGTTCCACAACTTTTCCCTTTTCCCTTTCCTTCTTGCCCAAAACATAAGGTTTAAGACGTACATTGTCTCCTTCATGCAAAATACTTAAATCTTTAGCATTTTTATCATAATAGAATTTACTCTTAGCATTTTTTAATTTTTTCTTTTCCTTAGCCAACTCTAAATTTAAATTTTGATTTTCAAGTAACCTAGATAACATTGGTAATATAGTACACGTTCTCCTACCTAGGCTATACTGTGATGGGCTAGCATCTTTATCACTAGTAGGGGTATTCCTATGGTCCAAAATAGCTAGATAGGGATCTTTATTACCTTCAATAACTTTTCTAATTAAACGCTTAGATGTTTTCACTGCCGATTCGACCATCCCATTAGATTGGGCATATGTAGGGCTACTCGTCCTATGCTCAAAATCATAGTCAGTTGCGAACTGTTCGAAATCCTTATTTACAAATTGGGGTCCATTATCACTAATCAATACACAAGGCAATCCATACCTAGCAAAATGAGATTTAAGTTTTCTAATCACTGTACTGGCTAATGTATTTTCTAGGTAGTCAATTTCCCAAAAATTGCTTAAGTAATCAACAGTTATAAGGTAATTATGTTTTTCAATACTCATTAGATCAACTCCAACATTTTGCCATGGTCGATCAGCAATTTCATGATTAATTAAGGTTTCCTTTTGTTGAGCACAAGGGAATTTATTACAAATTAAACATGATAAGATGTATTGCTTTATATCAGACTTCATTCCTGGCCAATAGATACATTCTCTGGCTCTTCGTAGACAGCCCTCAATTCCTATATGCGCTGAATGGACGACCTGCATTATCTTGTGTCTAAGGTTTAATGGAATGACTATTCTATTACTCTTAAAAATTAACCCGTCTTGAACTGAGTACTCATCCTTGGTATGACTATAGGCTTTGACTACATTAGGTATTTCCTCATTTCCTTCTGGCCAACCTTTCACGATTAATGATTTAAAAATTTGCAAAGTCTCATCCTGGTCTGTTTCATATTTAATTTCCTCAAGACGCTCTTTTCTGACTGGTAAATGTTCAAGCATGTTAACGTGCTCAAATTCACTTTCTTTATAATTGTCTAATGGCAAATAAGATCTCGAGAGTGCATCAGCCACATACATTTCCTTACCTTTTTTATGTATGATTTCAACATCGTATTGTAGAATGTAAAGCAACATTCCTTGCAGTCGCTTGGGAGCATTACACACGGGTTTCAAAACAATACTAGCTATAGGTTTGTGGTCACTCTCGACAATTACTTTACGACCATAGACATACTCATGAAATTTCCTAAGACTAAAAACAATTGCAAGTGTTTCCTTTTCAATTTGTGCGTACCTTTTTTCGGTTTCTGATAAAGCACGGCTAGCAAAAGCAATTGGTTTGCCACACTGTAACAATACTGAACCTAGCCCATTTTGTGAAGCATCACACTGTATGACAAGGTTTAAGTTAGGGTCATAGTACTGCATTATTGGGGCATTAGTGATTAGCCTCTTTGACTCTATGAAAGCTTTTTCTTGTTTTTTTCTGTCCAATTCCATTCGGTATTTTGGGGAGTTAATTTCCTTATTGGTTCTAACACCTCAGATAAATTAGGAAGGAATCTACTTAAGTAATTAATCATACCTGTAAACTCTTTAACATCAGTTACATCAGTAGGTGGTTTCATATTCAGGATAGCTTCCACCTTTTTAGGGTCCGCCATGAGACCTTTACTTGTGATTTTATGACCTAAGAAAGCAATTTAAGATTTTCCTAATACGGCCTTAGACTTAAGTTTTATACCCTTGGCCTGGCACTTTTCCAAAAATTTGATTAGCTTACTATCATGGTCTTTAACAGCTTCCTCATACGTTTCACCTACACTACAAATTAAAACATCGTCAGCAATACATACAACACCATCAAGATTCTCAAGATTCAAGGGTACCTGTTTTTGGAAAATCTCACCACTAACATTTAAACCAAATGGCAGTCTGAGCCACCTGTATCAACCGAAAGGGGTTTGAAAGGTGGTTAAAACACTAGATTCTTCATCAAGAACACGATGTCAATACCCATTAGCCAAATCAAAAGATGAAAAACCTTTGCCTTTGACAGTTGGGGTAGAATATCATCAATTACAGGGATAGGATGATGTTCCCTTTTCAACGCCTTGTTTAAAGCTTGTGGACCGATACAAATTCTTAAATCCTTATTTTTCTTTTCAGCTACAACCATCCGACTCACCCCGTCCGTAGGTTGGTCAACTTTAACTATTATCTTTTGTTTTTCCATTTCATTTATTTTCTTACATACTCTGTTTTTCAGGTTTATTGGAACTCTGCATTTAGGAATCACCACTGGTTCTGCATTTGTGTCAATGGTTAGTCTAACCATATTTTGGAATGTACCCAGATCAGTATTAAATACATTGTCATATTTATCAAGTACATCTTTAGTTGCAGAAATATTTTCATAATTCACTGTAATAAGTTTCATTTGCTCTGATGTTCTTTTACTTATTAATGGAGTGTATTTACAATCAACAACCAAAAATTCAAGGTTATATTTCTTCCTATTCTTACAATTTCTAATTACTAACCTGCATTTTCCCTTAGGCCTAACTGTCTAAAGTCCACACTTCTAGGGTAGTGTCACAAGGCTTTAAATTGACATTGGGAATTAAATATTGAGGAATTACATTTACGCTAGCTTCACAATCTACTTGAAATTTGATTACTTTACCATTAACTTCAAAATCAGCTTCAATTAGCTTATCCTTTTTACTACACACTCTAAACAAATATTCACATTTAGATTCATCTGAACTGTTCACATCAAAGTCATTGTCATTACCTGATACATAATTTATTTTCCTACTTTTGCATTTAACAGCATAATGATTATAATTACCACATTTTATACATTTCTTACCATGAGCTGGACACTTTTCCTTAGGCCATTCATGTTTTTCCCCACAAAATTTGCAAGGGCGCAACTTACTCGTAGGAACACTGGGTTTACTGGATTTAGGCCTACCTTCATTATTTTCATGCCTAGGCCTACCATCATGGTCTGCGTTGTGTTTGCTATCAGTAGTCTTCTCCCTTCTAGACTTTTCTCTCACTTTGGCCACACTGTCATTGGTCTGGTGAGGAGTAGACTTGATGACGTCCATCTGCCTTTTGCTTGCTTGAAAGGCCACACACAAATCCAATGTCTTCTCAAGGGTAAGGTCTTCGACTTCAAATAATTTCTGACGAAGCATGTCCTTAGTACATCCAAACACCACTTGGTCCCTCAGCTGCTTGTCTCGTTGGTTACCATAGTTGCAGTCCTTCACAAGAATCTTCAATCTAGTAACGTAGGTTTCCAATGTTTCGTTTGTTCCCTGCTGTAGAAATAGTTGATTGGAGAATGGTAATTGCATTCATGGCAAATAGTCGAATTGACTAGTTAGGTCGTTCTTACTTTCTGTTTTGTTTTGGTGTTCGGTCATGGACGAAAAGTAAACTGAATGATTGCCATTTGTTAATATTAAATGTAAATTTTTAACTTTCCCCTTTTTGTATTCTGATTGAATTAATTACTTAAATGGTAAATGTATTCCTTATAAGGAAACAGTTTTGATTTCCCGTCTTTATTTTTCAACAATTGTTCGAGAGTATTCGAACAAAGGAAAGAAAACGGGAGTTGTTCTTAAGTTGAATCAGACTGGAAGAATCAGTTGAGCTCAAGTCGTTACATCGTCATTGTCGGCGGCATTCCCTGGAACGTGTGTTCCTTCTATTAAAAAGTGAACTTTAAGTTCGAACAGTTTTCAAGATTATTGCAACGCTTTTACAGTGCAGGTAAGTTGATAAATAAAGACTTTACCCCTAATTTGATGCCAGTTAGAGATTATTCTAACACTGCATACATCTTCGAAACTTGTACCTTGCCACGAATTTGTTCTTGCGCGGAGAGAAATAGACGTCGAATTTCGCCAAAACATACTTCAACACATTGGCTGGATTAGGGTTACTGGTTGCTGGGACTGGAAATTCAAAAGAGTTGTATATCTGTAGAAGTTCTTCTCCTCCAATGTTTAGAAATAGGGCCACCTCAGTCTCTTCAGGTTTATTGTCCTTTTCAGAAGCAATTAGATAAATCTCGAACCGTTGCTTAAAAGACCTCCATTCACGTTCGTTGTCGGCCCCTAGGCTAGCAGTGAATTTTGCTGGGGCTGCAATACCTTCCGTCGATGAAGCCATGTTTGCCGGTCAGTGATGCTCAGTATTTTTGGGCTCAAGCCATGGCGTCCTGATGGAAGGATCCTTTTTGGTAGCTTCCTTGGGTAATCACTACTAGGATTTTCCCAGAGAATTAAACCACAGGTTATCACAGAATTCTAACTTCTGGAGCGAGTATCCTAAGGGTTTCCCCTTAAGACATCGTGTATCAACAGGGGACACGCATGTATAAACGTGCCACATAGCTATCTGCACCCCATATAGAGTTAACGCTTCAATATGGCGGACAGGGAGTGGCTGGGAGCTGAGCCGCAGCCGATCTAGATGTGGCGATATCGGTACTCGCGATGTAAACAGACGGACGCCATTGCTTTTGATGACGTCACGTCTGTCCTCATTCCTTTGCTAGTAGCTCGCTCGATTGGACGTATTTTTCCCTTTGTGCGACTTTATCTGCTTGCATCCTCGCCATGTCTCAACCTTTAGCTTCACCTCCTTCTGGAAAGTTGAGTACAAAGGTTTAAGTATTGTTTAAATAAGCTCTGACCTTAAAGTAAATCTTACTTTTCGAGATATTTGCATAATTGTGGCAGAGCTTTGCCAGACCGGTCAGCGCCATTTTATGACGCTGCTGTTGCTTGCATGCCTTATTTAGTTAGCCGCAACAGCCCTACCGGTATATAAATTACTAATCAGCGCTATTAGTTATTTAGTCTTCATAGCTAGGAACTTTATATCGTGTTTTTGACGCATTAGTTAGGGTCTTCGCTGACCCCATACCAGTAGGCTTTGATTAGCCCCTAGGCCAGTGAGCCTATACCAGTGTTAATGCATGATATTTCAGTGATCCTAGTGTTAGTTATGAAGATTTTGGCATTATTTTACAATACCATTGACAGTGATGCAAGTGTTTTTCGCCTTCAGGGACCATATAGGGGGTAGGTTATCTTGAGTACCTTGCTAACCTAACCTTATGATAGGACCCCTATATGCTCTCTTCATCCCTAGCCCTAGGGCTTCCCTCTGGTAATCTTGTACCCTATTACATGTGATAGGACAAGACTCCTCAGAGTACTGTATCGCCTCCCCACCTAAGGGAATGACCCCTCCCTTAGTGTTGCGGACCTTAAAGGTAGGATCACCTCCTTTAAGCTGAATCGGTCCTTGACCTTTTCCTTCGTCTTCTCCCTTCCTTGATTAGGGTCTAACAACCCTAATCCAGGTTAGGTTGGGAGGGCTGGTTTATGTACCTTGCTGAAATATACGCGTGCACCGTTTTTCAGTTGGTCCACCTACTATAGGATAGGGTGAGCATCTCCCTTCCTAGGTGGCTGCTCTGGTGCATAACCCATCCTTTCTTATAAGAAGACCCTTTTCCCCCCCCCAACCTATCTCTTGCCTAGCCTAACCTACCAGTAGGTTAGGCTTCATATGTCCCCTGTCCTACACTCCACCCTAGGCTGGAGTGCTGGACCCCGCGGTGCTCTCAGTGTTGTCCGCTCTGATACATAGACCCTCCATAGTGCTATGGAGTCAGTTATCATTTGGTCGACATGAAGAGTCTCCACCCCTTCTTTGGGTACACCCTGTCCTCTCTTGGACTGCCTTAGCCCCCGGCCATTGCGGCCCCTGCTTAGGATGATAGATTCACCTCTATCATGGTGGTACCTTTTCCAGAGGTGTCTTGACTAGGCTAGTACAGCCTTGCCATCCCACCTCCATCTTTGGTGCTTGTCCCTTGCCGCCTCTACCCTGGCATCACCGCCGCTACGGGTGACTTCCTTATCCTTGCCGCCTTCCCCCGAGTGCCGGGGGATCGCCGCCGGCCGCCGGCTTACCACCGTGGCCTCTCCATTCCCTCATAACCTCGGCACACTGCCGACCCCTCCCGGAGTGCCGGCACTAGCAGCCGGCCCCCGGCCCCGGCTATGCTCCTTTATCCTTACCCCTGTCACCCTCCGACTGCCTCCGGCTGCCGGAACCGCCGCTCCTTGCCGGCGGCCGCCGCTACCGGCTGCCGCCACCCTGGCTTCTTTTGACCATAGAATGATCATTCTTGAATGCCAGAAACTCTGCTCGAGCGGCTTCCGGCGTGCCGGGGGTATGCCGGACCCGTCCGGAGGCGGCAAGATTCCTTGCACCCCTTCTCTCAGCTATCTTTACTAGCGATAGCTCCTAAAAACCGCACCTAGACGGCTTGTTAACGCAGACAAACTGGTACGGAATCGTACATTTTGTTCAGTTTTCACTCTGTCTTCTTGCGTGTTTCATCTTTCCAGCACGCTACGTGTAATTGGCACGTCTGGTTGCCGGAACCTTACTAGGATCTCATGATCCCCAGACTTTCTTGATAAGATTTCAAGCCCAGTCTATAATATGGTTATTCTAGATGGAATTCCCATTATCAAGACACCTTCCATGGAGGCCTACGGCCACCTGGGACTGTCCGATGCTACGGCAACCAGCCGGGCGGGTTACACGAGGCATGCGTCTGTCTCCTTTCACCCACCCTTCTGTGCATCACAATTAATTTAA
Source organism: Palaemon carinicauda (assembly GCF_036898095.1). NCBI lineage: Eukaryota > Metazoa > Arthropoda > Malacostraca > Decapoda > Palaemonidae > Palaemon > Palaemon carinicauda. The sequence continues at coordinate 1,010,219 of NC_090765.1, read as the reverse complement.
GTTAATATTAACTTGTTAATAATTAACTTTATATACGAGTCATATTATGACTCTACAATACTCATCGTCTCTTTCCTTTACAGGAGGAGTACGTCAGGTGTGACCACGACTTCTGCGCGGTCCGTCGGCCACACTTCTATGGACACACGGCGTGTAGGACACACGCCCCTTGTGCTCACAAGAGAAGGGATCTCAAATACTGGGGCCCCACCACCTGTTCGGTCTGCCAAGAATGCTTACAGAAAGCATTCTATGATTCTCCCTCAGCGGAGATTCGGGACACTGCTCGGGACAACCTACGCAAGTGGGTACGTGGCTTTCAGAAGAACGCCACTGGACCATACCTAGCCACAGAAGAAATGAGGTCTTTGCTGTTCCCAAAGGCCTCTCCAGACTCAGTGGTCCCAGTCGAACAGATCCCCGTAGTCCAGATTACAGTGGAACCTGATGTTGTCATGGCTCAGTCCATGAATGATTATCACCTGGATTCAGAACATGATGAACGCATGTCAGAGATCTCGGAGGACACCGAGAAAACCCTTATGGCCCAGGGTGAAGGGGAGGATGATGAAGAAGAGGACCGGGTTGTGTATACCGAGTCCGATAAGGAGGATGCCCCTCCCTCCATCCCCCCTCCTACTCCTACACCGACGGAAGTGTCTCTCCCGTCTACGTCCTCCACCTCGACTCCTCTACCTACGGCACAGGATATGATTCGGCTCATTGAATCCGTGATGGAGCAGAAGCTCCAAGAAACTCACCAGATCATTCGGTCGATGGGAGGTTCCAAGGAATCTCGCAAAATCTCCATCAAGGACCTCCCCACATGCTCGAGCGACAATCCGTGGCGATTCGCCGAGCATATGGTCATCGCTGACGACAAGATCTTCGTCAGCGATAAGATCGGTTCCATACCCCTGGAAGAAGTGGAGTTCTTCCCCCGCTTTGAGGCGTATCCGGACTGTTACGTCCGTCTACGTTCAAAACCATCCTCAAAGGAAGAGACCGAACCGAAGGAGAAAATAGTGTTCGATCTCTCGAAGGCCCAGGCTATGCTTGCCAAAGCGCTTAAGAGCAGAGGCTTTACCTGCTCTGGACTTCCGGCTCTGAGCAAGAAGTACCCCACCTACGTTGCGCCCGATGAAGTGGTGATACCCTTCACGGAAAAGGCCTTCGCTGCGTGCTTTAAGGCTGTAGAAGAAGGGAAATCCTGCCCTGCATTGGAGGAATGCAGACCTTTCTCCGCAGTCACCCCGCCCGACACCAAACACTGGAAGGATGTGCAACACACCTTCGTGGTGGGCAAACTAGATCCTGACGTTGCTGGACGTCAGTTTAATGAGGACCTCCCCAAGCTAAACGATCACCTCCTTCGTAGGGAACAGGAAACGAAGGAGAGGCTGGCAGCATCTCTCACTCTCCAGGTCCAGATGGACGTAATGGCTGGCGACACCAGAGTCCCTGACCATTACATGGTCCTTGCCAAATCTCATATGGCAACCTTAGTCAAGGATCTGTACCACTTCATGTGAGCTCGTAGAGCCTGCAGAGAATTCGTGTTCTCCAGTGCCACTGTCAGACACGAACCCCGGAAACTGATTTCCTCCAACATCTGGGGCAAGTACCTCTTCCCGTCTGATCTAGTGAAAGAGATCACAGACAAGGCCGCATCTGAGAACAGGAACCTTCTCAACAAATGGGGCATGTCTAGGAAGAGAAAGCCCTCTCAGGATGACGGTCCTCAGCCTAAGAGGAAGCAGTCGAAGCATAGACCCCAGCAACGTCAGCACAGACGTCAGTTTCCGGCACCCGCTACTCCCCAAGTGGCCGCTCAGCCGCCACAGACCTTTCAGTTGGTCCCACAGCCGGTTTTGTCCTTATCACCGGCCTTCAACCCCGCCTTCGAGCAGCACTCCACTACCTTTCGTCCCAAAGGTAGAAGCTCAGGCAGGGGTTCCGGCAGAGATTCCTCTCGCCGGCCCTCCAGAGGCAGAGGAGGACAGGGAGCTAGCGGCCGAGGCAGCAAGTCCTCGGGACCCCAGAAGCAATGAAGTGCTTCCGGTGGGAGGAAGACTCCGCCACTTCCAGGATCGTTGGACCTTCGACTCCTGGGCACACAGCATCATCAAGAAAGGTCTGGGCTGGAGCTGGGCGCAACCACCCCCAACCTTCCAGCAATTCTTCCAACGTTCAACCCCCCTCCTGGAAGAATATGTGCTAGACCTCTTGAACAAGAAGGTGATAAGAAGGGTGAAGTCCACAAGGTTCCAAGGGAGACTGTTTTGTGTCCCCAAGAAAGACTCAGACAGACTCAGAGTCATTCTGGACTTATCCCCCCCTCAACGTATTCATATCGAACAACAAGTTCAAGATGCTGACTCTTCAACAGATCAGAACCCTCCTGCCTCGAGGGTCTTTCACGGTCTCGATAGACCTGGCGGACGCATACTGGCACATACCAATGAACCATCACGCTTCCTCCTACCTTGGATTCCGACTCCAACGGAAAAGCTATGCCTTCCGGGCCATGCCCTTCGGACTCAACGTGGCCCCTCGGATATTCACAAAGCTAGCGGACGCAGTAGTACAACAGCTCCGCATCCGAAACGTCCAGGTGATGGCCTACCTCGACGACTGGCTAGTGTGGGCGCCCTCACCCGAGGATTGTATAGAATCCTGCAGAAAAGTTACCCAGTTTCTCGAACACCTGGGATTCCAGATACACGCGAAAAAGTCTCGCCTATCTCCAGCTCAGAAGTTCCAATGGTTAGGCATCCACTGGAATCTTCAGTCACACCGCCTTTCCATTCCAGCAAAGAAAAGGAAGGAAATAGCAGGGTCTGTCAAGCGACTGTTAAAATCCAAACGGATCTCAAGACGCCAGCAGGAACAAGTTCTAGGCTCTCTACAGTTCGCCTCGACCACAAACCCAGTGCTTCGTGCACAGCTAAAGGATGCAGCGGGAGTCTGGAGACGTTCCGCATCCATCGCTCGAAGAGACCTCAAGAGACGGCTCCCAAGCAGACTTCGACTTCTTCTAAAGCCGTGGTCAGAAGCGAGGGCCCTAAAAAGGTCCCTTCCTCTCCAACACCCACCTCCATCTCTCAACATCCATACGGACGCTTCGTTGGAGGGTTGGGGAGGTCACTCCCACCAAAAACAGGCTCAAGGCACTTGGTCTCCCCTATTCAAGACGTTTCACATCAACATCTTGGAGGCCATGGCGGTTCTTCTGACGCTGAAGAAACTCTCCCCGCCCCCGTCGATACACATTCGCCTGACCCTGGACAGCTCTGTGGTAGTGCGTTGTCTCAATCGCCAGGGCTCAAGATCGCCCAAGATAAATCAGGTGCTCCTGACAATCTTCCGTCTGGCAGAAAGGAAGAAATGGCACCTGTCTGCAGTTCACCTACAAGGATTCCGCAATGTGACAGCGGACGCTCTATCTCGGACAAACCCGATAGAGTCGGAATGGTCTCTAGACGCAAGATAATTCGCCTTCATCTCTCACCGAGTCCCAAAACTCCAGATCGACCTCTTCGCAACGAGCGACAACCATCAACTTCCTCGATATGTAGCCCCGTACGAGGACCCCAAAGCGGAAGCGGTGGACGCCATGACCTTGGATTGGAACAGATGGGCCAAGATTTACCTGTTCCCTCCCACCAATCTTCTGCTGAAAGTCCTCTTCAAATTGAGAACCTTCAAAGGGACAGCAGCTCTAGTGGCTCCCAAGTGGCCCCGCAGCAACTGGTACCCCTTGATCCTGGAGATGCAGCCAACGCTGATCCCCCTCTCGGACCCAGTTCTCTCCCAGCAAATACAGAAGTCGACTGTCTTCGCTTCATCATCGAAAATCAAGGACCTTCATCTCTTGATTTTCTCACCCTAGCCGCTAAGAAAAGGTTTGGGATTTCGAAGAAGAGTCTAGACTTCCTCGAGGAATACAAGACCGAATCCACGAGAAGGCAATACGAATCGTCTTGGAGGAAATGGGTCTCCTTCGTCAAGGCAAAGAACCCCTCGAAAATCACTATAGATTTTTGCATGTCCTTCATTCACCTTCATGGACAAGGCTTGGCAGCCAACATGATTTCTACTTGCAAATCGGCCTTGACCAGACCTTTGTCATACGCCTTCCAAATAGATCTGTCTAGCGACATCTTCAACAAACTACCGAAGGCCTGTGCCCGTTTACGACCGGCACCCCCTCCGAGACCAATCACTTGGTCTCTAGACAAAGTTCTCCACTTCGCCTCCAACTTGGACAATGATTCATGCCCTCTTAAGGACCTGACTCAGAAAGTTATATTTCTCTTCGCTCTAGCTTCGGGAGCCCGAGTCAGCGAAATAGTGGCACTATCTAGAGAAGAGGGACAAATCGTTTTCAACGATACAGGAGACCTCTCCCTCTTCCCTGATCCGACGTTTCTCGCAAAGAACGAATTACCTACCAAACGATGGGGCCCGTGGAGGATATGCCCCTTGAAGGAAGATGCCTCTCTATGTCCAGTAGAGAGCCTTAAGGTCTATCTTCATAGAACTTCAAACTTTGGTGGAGGCCAACTCTTCAAAGGAGAAACATCGGGCAGCGACCTGTCACTGAAACAATTGAGAGCAAAAATCACCTACTTCATTCGCAGAGCGGATCCAGACAGTACACCCGCTGGTCATGATCCTAGGAAAGTCGCTTCGTCTCTGAATTTCTTTCAGAGTATGGATTTCGAAAGCCTCAAGAACTATACAGGCTGGAAATCCTCGCGTGTTTTCTTTAAACATTATGCGAAACAAGTGCACGAAGTGAAACATTTTGTGGTAGCCGCAGGTAGTGTTATGAAACCTGCTCTGAACTCTGCTTAGAACAGTGAGTTATTAGGGACTCTAACTCGTCGGGTGCCTATGTTGACCCTCAAGTGATACGTAGTGAAGCAGAAACCACCTTGTGTTTTCTTTAACTGTTCTTACCTCAGGTGAAATGTCATAGTAGATTACCACATGAGTGCTACATGCCACGTGCATGACGTGTGTTACATAAAGACTAACGTTCCGTAGAACGAGTGCCTACTAATACTTGATTCTTCCCTTTCAGACTCAAGAGCACGCCTTTATGACTATGTACATTTTTATCAATGTAAATGTTTTTTACTATTTATTGCATGACAAGTATTGATTTACCTGCAATTATATAATAAAATGTCTATTTTATTACTTGTGCGTCTCCCTTGCTCCTTTCTTACTATGAAATATACTAATTGTCATAGTTTTATTACCCTTTATTCTTGGTTAAGGAAAATGCCAGGATTTACTCCGGGCATTTATTTATATAGAGCAAGTAAGTTTCCTTAGCGAATACTTACTCAATTATGAAGATGAGTCAACTCCATGCACGAAGTGTACAACCACCACTTCTTCAAGTTTGTTTCGACGCGAATACCAAATCGCTCTGACTTATCTTATGGATCTCATTGTTCCTTCAGCCTATATGAATAGCCTTCCCATGACCACTTTGATCTCAGCATAGCCCGTGGGGACTTCCATGCCAGGGGGGCAGGAAGGCAACTGCCTCACGGTAGCTCTAGTATAGACCACTATGCTTTCGGCTCAATGTTTTAGCACTCACTTATAAAGGGGAAAAAGTCTACCACGATACACTAATTCTCTGGTACTCTACCATCAGGACGCCATGGCTTGAGCCCAAAAAACGGATTTTGAGCGAAGCGAAGAATCTGTTTTTGGGTGAGATAGCCATGGCGTCCTGATGGACCCACCCTGTCTGTGATCAGGTCCCGCCCTGCGCCGCTGTATCATGGTGATGAGCGAGCTCCAGACTTTCGGAATGAGGACGGACGTGACGTCATCAAAAGCAATGGCGTCCGTCTGTTTACATCGCGAGTACCGATATCGCCACATCTAGATCGGCTGCGGCTCAGCTCCCAGCCACTCCCTGTCCGCCATATTGAAGCGTTAACTCTATATGGGGTGCAGATAGCTATGTGGCACGTTTATACATGCGTGTCCCCTGTTGATACACGATGTCTTAAGGGGAAACCCTTAGGATACTCGCTCCAGAAGTTGGAATTCTGTGATAACCTGTGGTTTAATTCTCTGGGAAAATCCTAGTAGTGATTACCCAAGGAAGCTACCAAAAAGGATCCTTCCATCAGGACGCCATGGCTATCTCACCCAAAAACAGATTCTTCGCTTCGCTCAAAATCCGTTTTTTAGGCTTAAAACACAATATCTAAAAGGCCTATACTCCATAATATTTGCTTGGCGAGTTTTAGGTGTTGTTTTTAATCCGTCAGCTGCCACCATGTCTTGATGCCATATATCGGAGGTGATATTTATGATGGAAACTCACAAGTTACAACTCAGCTTTATTGGATATAGCAGGACACACAAATAACAATACACACCGACATCTAGCGCTAGCATTAGGAATCATGTAGCTGTTGGCAGCGTTCTCAACAATATTAACATCATAATTATTAAATAATCATTAATAATATAACAGTACAGTACCTCGATTTTGCCTAGAGTCAATCATTTATTGAGTTTGTTTTACGTACATTTGTATGGTGTTGTGGAGGATTAATTTTATTTTAATTTATTTTTTGTTTGCCAAATCAAGAGAGAGAGAGAGAGAAAGAGAGAGAGAGAGAGAGTGTGAGTGTGTTTATTTAAGTTTGTCAGAGAGAGAGAGAGAGTGTTTACAGTATTGGCTTTAGTTTTGTCACACAGAGAGAGAGAGAGAGAGAGAGAGAGAGAGAGAGAGAGAGAGAGAGAGTGTTGTTTTAGTATTGTTAAATATAGACATTTTATTTGCTTTAGCTTTGTCATTAATGAGAGAGAGAGAGAGAGAGAGAGAGTGAGTGTGGGTGTTTATTTACTTAAGTTTTGTCAAACCGCAAGAGAGAGTAAGTGTTTATTTGCATAGTTTTGTGAGAGAGAGAGAGAGAAAGAAAGAAAGAAAGGGTTTATTTGCTTTAGTTTTGTCAGAGAGAGAGAGAGAGAGAGAGAATTTCATGTGCTTTAGTTTCGTTAGATCGCGCGTGCGCGAGAGAATGTGTGTATGTGCGTTTGTGTGTGCGTGTTTTGTGTGTCCGCGGTGCGCGCTGAAGGAAAAGGGTAATTAGCGAATGATTGTTTGAAGTTGGAAAGATTGTTGGTATATTTGAGGTTGTTGTTTACCTTTTTAGCTAGGATAGGGTGGTGATGAATGTCTTGGGCGAAAGCATTGGATCTCGAACGATAGAAGGAGTCTGTTCTGCAATTTTTTGTTCTTCGAAAGCCGGCTGTTTAGTGTTTTTATGTTCTGAGTAAGTACTGTTTTTATTTATTTTTGTTAGGCGCGTTCATGAGTGATAGAAAGTTTATTGTTTATCTTTGATTATAGTGCGATAGTTAAGTTAGTTAGGAGTGTTCATAAGTGTTTTTTTATTTTGGCAGGCCGCGATTCCTCCTTTGGGGAGAAGATTTATTTGAATTTGACTATTGATGACCTGGCTTACTTAAGGAACTTGTGTTTAGAATGCTCTAGTGGATTGATCAACTGTTGACGACCTGGCCTGTTTATTACAATTACGATTTCGATTGCTGTTATTGATGAGGATGATGATGATGATGATGACGATATAGACTGCCAAATTAAGTGAGGCAGTTATAGCAGATTGTGCCAGTGTTGCGTCTGCCAGGGAGTTGTGGCTTTGGCCGAAAAGGATTGTTGGCCCTAGTGTGGCTAAAGAGTTCCACTCATAAACAAATATTGGTTTTGGGTGTGGTAATTTTAAGTTGTTAGGGTTTTTTTATTTGAATGGTGTTACGGTTTTATATTTAATATTGTTTATGATTCGTGACAAGAGTGTTTTTTTTTGGGTTTATGATTGCGTTTACTTTTAAGAATATATTGTTAAGGTTATGTTTTGTTTTCATTTTCCTTCTGTCCAAGAGTCCAGTTTGAAGTAGAGTCAGGGGAAAGTTTGTATTGTGGGATATTGAGAAAGTAGGAGTGATCAAGGGTGTGGGGGGGGGTTGTTTTTGTTGACATCCCACCACATAAATTTGGCGCCCGAACAGGGACTGAAAGTAAAGGACTGTCGAAGGTGGGATTGAAACTGGACTGTTGGACAAGGGTAAATAGGTTTTGGAATTACTTAAAATATTAATGGTATTGAAATGGAGTTAATGGAAGAACAGTTGCATATTTTAAAGGAGGAATTGCGGTTGTCTAATGAGCGAGAGGAGAGGTTGTTGTTGGAGAATGCGAGGTTAAGTAGTGAGAATGAGGAGATGCAAAGGAAACTTAGGGAACTTCAGGGAACTGTAGAGAGAGTGGAAGAGGGTGTTGAGATGAGGATGCGAGAAAATGAGAAACGAATGGAAGCTATGATAGGGCAAGTAATGGGGATGATGAAAACTGTTATAGGTGAAGGTGCAGTCGGAGGAGTGGCTTCTGCTTCTGGTAACGGGTTGATTGTGGAAGAGGATAGGGTAAGTGATAATGGGGAAGGTAGTGATAGTGATATTGAAAGTAAAGGGCCTAGACATAGTAAGATTGGAACAAAGGGTGATAGGAAGAAGGAGAAGAAAGGTAAAGATAATGTGAAGAAAGAAAAGAAGAAAGGTCAGGGTGTGAGTGAGGATGATCATGATTGGGTGAAGGTGGTAAGTAAGAAAAAGGTTAAGAAGGGAATAGTTAAAGATAGGACTTTGAGTGTAGAACTAGATTCATTGTATTCAAATGAAGAAGAAGGCAACAAGAAGGGGGTAGACAGTGAAGATAGTAGTGAGAATGAAGTAGAGGAAGTTTGTAAGACAGTGTTTATGAGAGAGGTACCTAGGTGTGAAAGGTTTAATGAACATAGCAGTAGGGATGTATATGACTTCTTTAGGGAATATGAAAAGTTTTGTCAGGCTAAGTATGGGGATAGTAAGAGAGTTTGGGCTAGGGAGTTGGGAGAATTTTTGTCAGGATATTTGTTGACGATGTATGGGGTGATAATGAGTGTAGGAGAGGTTGAGTATGAAAGTGTAAAGAAGAGGATAATTGAACAGGTAAAACGTATGAAAGGTAGAGTTAGGTATAAGCGAAAAAATTATTTTGATGAAGCACGAATGAAGGTGGGTGAAGCAATCTCGATGTATGTATGTCGGTTAGAAACATTGGCTAGCAAGAAGTATGGGGACGAAGGAATAAATGAAAATAAGGAACTAATGAAGAAGTTTTTGGGTACAGTACCAGAGAGTGTGTGTGAGTTTATTCATTTGAAACGGAAGGAGAAAATGAGGTGGACTAGAGAGAGATTGACTTGGGATGATATTTTAGAGATAGTTGAGGATTACGAGTTGGATAGGTGTATGAAAGAAAGTAAATCTGTGAGTGTAAGAACTGGAATGGAGGAATGTGTGCCAGAATTTGGTAGTTTTAGAGATGCTGTTATAAGAGGGCCAATGAGGGCAGCTGATAGTGTAGTAGATAGAAGTGTTAGGGTGAGTAATGTAGGAATACCCATGCCGAGAAATGACGGGTTTAGACAGGGAAATCAAGTTTGGAGAGATAGAAGTGCTAGTACGCAGCAAGTTAGGTTAGGTAGTGGTATCCGTGAAGAGAGGTGTTATAGGTGTGGGAAGGTAGGACATAAAAAGAACGAGTGTAGATGGGCATTGGGAGCATGTTTCGGGTGTGGAGAGACAGGGCATCGTATTAGCGACTGTAAGAAAGAGAAAGTGGTTAAGTGTTATCGGTGTGGTATGACTGGACACATAGCGAGTGGATGCCGTAATAATCGTATGAATGTAATTTGTGGTAATTGTGGTAAGGATGGTCATTATGCTAGAATGTGCAAGGAGCCACGGGGTAAGTGTACTGAATGTGGTGCAGATGGGCATGTAGCTAGGGTTTGTAGAAAGAAGGGATCAAGTCAGCCAGGATGTTCGGGAAACTAATTAATCAGAGGGTTCAGCTGGGTGAGTCCTCGTGTGTGTGGGGAGTGAATGTAATGCATGTTCGTGAGGGTTTATTGCATGAAGATGTGATGGGAGAAAGAGCACATGATTGCATGAGTGTGAAAATGATTTTTAATGGTGTAGAGTTGGTTGGTTTGATTGATACTGGTTGTGGTGTCAATTTAATGTTTAGGAATGCATATGATAAGGTAAAAGAGGTTTGTGAATTTAAGGGATGTAAGGGTGAAGTAAAAGGTATTGGTAATTTGCGTATGCCTGTGCAAGGAAAGTTGCGGGAAAATGTTATGATTGGGGGGCTGATGATGGAGGATAATGATTTTTACGTGGTTGAGGGAGCGAATGAGAAATATGACGTACTGCTTGGGTATAAATTTCTGAAAAAATGTGGTATGATTGTACATCCAAGTGTGAATATGATTGAAATAAAGGTTAAAGGTAATATTTGTGGGGAATTTTATTTAAAGGAAGACGGCAGAGTGAGTACGAAGGTGTGGAAGGGAGTGCCGTTGGTAGCAAAGGAAAGTGTAAAGTTATCGGGTAAGAATGGTGAGGTTATTAGTGTAAAAGTTGCATGGCCGAGCAGTCTGGGAATTTCAAATAGTGACAAGGATGAATATGTAGTGGAAGGTATGGAAGCAGGTAATTTGGTGAAAACGAGTGCGTATATATATGATGGTGTTATGAATATGCAGGAACCCCAGGTGTATGTAAGGTTGTTGCCGAGTGTTAGGAGGAAGAGAGTACGTGGAATACGTGAGGGCGATTGCATGGGATGTATGTATACACTGATCAATGTAGAGGATGGAAGATATGTGAAGGCGAGACAGGTAATGGCTGGTAAGGTAAAGAGCGATGTTGATTGGGATTACGATACGTTGAAAGGAAGAATTAAGTTAGATGAGAGTATAAGTGAGGTCGAAAGGGAACGATTGCTTAAGATGTTATGGGATAAGCGGAGAGTTGTGAGTCTCGGTGACGATGATTGTGGGGGGTCAGACCTGCCAGAATTTAAAATAGTTCTCAGTGATGATACCCCCATATATCAGTGTCCCAGGCATTTTTCTCCGCCTATTGCCAAGGAAATAGAAGAGCAGTGCCAGGAGTTAGAACAAATGGGTGTAATAGAAAGGAGTGAGAGTGCCTGGAATAGCCCTATTGTCCCTGTACGAAAGCCTGATGGAAGTTTACGTATGTGTATTGATTATAGGAAGGTGAATGAGGTGACTGTTAAAGAACGTTTTCCAATGAATGTGGTGTCTGATTGTGTTTATAAGATGCATGGAATGAAAGTTTTTACTAAGTTAGATTTAGTTAGGGGCTATTACCAGATGCCTCTGGCAGAGGGGAGCAGGCCCATTACAGCATTTTCGAGCAGTAGTTGCCATTATCAGTTTAAGAGATTAAGTTTTGGCCTTGCTAATGCGCCTGCTGCCTTCCAGAGGGCAATGAATGTAGTTTTGGCTGGGTTTGATAGACAGAAGGTGACTGTTTTTATAGATGATATTCTGATTGCGAGCGAGACTATTGAGGAACATATGCGGTTGCTTGAGGCAGTGTTGATGCGGTTAATTGAAGTTGGTGTGAAAATTAAGCTTGAGAAGTGTACATGGTTGTCCAGGGAGGTGGAATTTCTTGGGCATGTAGTGGGTGAATCTGGTATAAGGAAGAGTGACAAGTTTGTGAATAAGGTGCGAGAATTTCCACGTCCCCGGACTGTGCGTGAGTTGCGAGGTTTTCTTGGTTTGGTTGAGTTTGGGCGCAAGTTTGTTAGAGATTGTTCAGGTATAGGGAAGCCTTTGAATGAATGGACGGGTAAAAGGAATAGTACAAAATTAAAATGGGATGATCGCATGATAGAAGCGTTTGAAAGGTTGAAGGAAGAGGCCGCGAAAGACGTCACTTTGGCATTTCCAGACTACAGTGAAAATGCGAATATGCTAGAGTTGTATACGGATGCGAGTGGGGTTAGTATGGGTGGTTGTTTGGTTCAAATGCAGAGAGTAAATGGAGAAGAGCAATTGAGAGTAATAGCGTATGTTAGTAAAGCGTTTAATAAAGCTGAGCGGAAGTATTCGACGATTGACAGGGAATTGGCTGCAATACGATTTTGTGTGAAAGCATTGAAAGTATTTTTGTATGGTGTAAAATTCATTGTGCGTACTGACCATCAGCCCCTAGTGTACATGATAAGGAAAGAGTGTGTGAATGCAAGGGTTGCTAGGACCATAGAGGATTTGAATGAATTTGATTTTAGGTTAGAATATGTACCGGGAAATAAGAATGTGATAGCAGATGCGATGTCGAGGATGCATGGGAGGATGGAAGATAAAGAGAGTAATCAGAATTCTGAAAGGTTGCCTGAAGGTTTAGTTGTGGAGCAGAGTTGTGAAGGGCAAGATATGGTATATAAGTGTATCCTAATGGGTTTAAGTAAGTTGGTACAAGAGGGGTTAAATACGGAAATACCAGGTAGTGTAACTGAGCTTAAAAGAAGGGTGATGAATGAAGTGTCAAAAGAAATGGTATATGAGGAGGAGAGTAGTGTACTAGAAGGGGAATTATTATCAAAGATATTAATGGTGGTAAGTATGTTGTATGGTGTAACTGTGTATTTGTATTTTGGATGGAATCGACCGATGGAATATAAGGCATGTAAGGAGAATGATAGGGAATATATTTTGAGGATTCAATGTAAGGAGGAATGTTGCAAATTGTTGAGTGAGAAGGATAATGGTGCAAGTGACCTTAATCTAAGATATGAAGGTATAGAGGACAGTGAATATGATGATGAACATATTGGTGAAGTGAGCGACAGAATTGAAAGGAGAGTAAATGTATGTATGCATGGTGTAAAAGGAAGGATGATGACATATGTGAATATAAATGAGAATGAATATTGTAGTTTAATTGATACGGGTGCTCAAGTGTCATTAGTAAATGAGTCGGTTATCAGGGAAATTGAGAGGTACAATTGGGAAGTGAAAAGACAGTGTACGAGTGTGAGAATTCATGGAATAGGTCAGAGAAGTTTACTTGTTTGGGAAGAAGTGAGGTTGAAGGTGAAACTAGGGAGTATGGAAGTTGAACATAATTTTATTGTAATGGGAGAGAATGAAATGCCTAGTTGTTTTTTGATGGGAATAGATTTTTTGAGGTTGCACCATGTGTCAGTTGATGTTGGTAAAGGTTTGCTTTCAAAGAATGGCTGTAAGGTAATAGTAATTGAGGATAATAGTGTATTCATGGCAAATTTTGTTGGCATGATTGATATTGCAAAAAGTGAAGATGATTTGTTGAGCAAAGAAGAGGTGGAAGAAATGCAAGGTGAATGTTTAGAGATAAATAGGTTACGTGAATGTATTTTAAATGGTATTAGGGTGGAAGAATGGCCGTGTAATTTGGAAGCGTATAAGAAAGTTGTTAAAAGATTTGTTGTTTGTAAGAATATTGTGTATTTTTGCATAAGGGAATGGATGAAGATATATATGTTCCTGTGTTTCCAACGCATGCAGCTGTAAGTATGTGTATGGTAGTGCATGACAGGTATGGGCCTATGGGGAAGAATAAATTGTGGGAATGCATGCGAGAGAGGTTGTTTACGCCTGGGTTGAGTCAAATTTGTAGGGATGTAGCGACCACTTGTGAGGATTGTCAGAAGGGGAAGTATCAGAGCATGCATGCAAGTCCGCCTGTTCTGAGGTTACGTATGAAAGAGCCATTTGAGATGTTTGTGATTGATTGTGTTTCGTTGCCTGTGACTGCGAGAAGACATGTGGGAATGATTGTCATGGTCGATCATATGAGCAAGTTTGCGTATGCCGTACCCATCAAGAATAAAAGAAGTGAGACTGTAGCGAGAATGGTAAGTCAAGTGATGTTGCCGATGAGTGTGTGTAAGCCTGCAAAAATGTTCAGTGACAATGGTCCGGAGTTTGTTGGATGGGAGTTTGAGCAGATGTTAAGAGAATGGGGCATTGAACATGTGTATTCGACTCCGTATATGCCAAGTGCAAATGGTTTGGCTGAAAGGACTGTAAGAACCTTAACAGAAATTTTGCGGATGATGAGTACATGTGATAATGATTGGGACTTATATGTTGGGCGTGCGTTGTGGGCGTATAATGCGACTGTGCACAAGAGTACTGGTATGTCTCCGTGTAAGTTTGTGGTGAATTTTGAAAAGATAGTAAGACCGAGATTGTGTGTGTCCGAGAATGATAGAGATGTTTGGAAGAAAGCAAATGAGAGATTTGAAAGCTACAAAGTGGGAGAGAAAGTGTTAAAAGAAGTAATTGAAAAAGGAAGAATGAATGTAAATAAGGTACGTGATAAGTTTGAAGGTCCATATGAGGTGTTAGATGTTGGTTCTAGTGGGTTGAGTTATGTTTTAGGTAAAGTAAGTGTGGATGGTAGTGTGGAAAAGGTTAGGGCACACCACAATCAGTTGCGGAAATGGAAGGAGGTACCAAGATATATTCAGGAGAATGGTATGAATAAATGGCTGAAAACGAACAAGTATGAACCGAGTATGTGTGAGGCATTAGTTTTAGAAGATAAGCAATTGGTGTTAGTAGAGTATGGAAAGAAAAAGAAGTCTGAGAATTTTACTGGGGGTAAAAGACAGGAAAATTTTGTAGTTGTTGGCAGGAATCAGAATAAGCAGGACAAGGGTGTAAATGTACAGGTGAGTATGGAAGATAAATGTATTAATACAGATGAAACTTGGATGAGTATGAATGATACTTATAGTGTGTGTGGTTTTTCGTTAGATGAGGCAAGAGAACGTATGACGGACACGAGAATGAAAGATAGGAGAATGATAAGCAGTATGAATGATTCTTTTGTTAAAGTAGAAAATGGTTTAGATGTAATGGATGAATTGTTGACAGAAATTAGTGGGATTTTCGGGCCAGATGAAACTGAGGTAGATGAAATAGTGAATAATATCTTAGACGAGCAGAGCATAGACGGGAATCGTAATAGTACGTTGAATGAAAACGACATGGAAGAAGTGAATGAGAGAGTGCAGGTATATGAAGGCCCATTTACCCGAAGCCGAGGCCCTGTTCCTGATTGCGACTGGGTGATGAGAAAATAGGTAAGTGTTGTGTGAGGATTTGGCAAAGTAAGGGGGGAGGAATGTGGAGGATTAATTTTATTTTAATTTATTTTTTGTTTGCCAAATCAAGAGAGAGAGAGAGAGAGAGAGAAAGAGAGAGAGAGAGAGAGAGAGAGTGTAAGTGTGTTTATTTAAGTTTGTCAGAGAGAGAGAGAGAGTGTGTTGTTTTAGTATTGTTAAATATAGACATTTTATTTGCTTTAGCTTTGTCATTAATGAGAGAGAGAGAGAGAGAGAGAGAGAGAGAGAGAGTGAGTGAGTGAGTGTGGGTGTTTATTTACTAAAGTTTTGTCAAACCGCAAGAGAGAGTAAGTGTTTATTTGCATAGTTTTGTGAGAGAGAGAGAGAGAGAGAGAGAGAGAGAGAGAGAGAGAGAGAGAGAGAGAGAGAGAGAAAGAAAGAAAGAAAGTGTTTATTTGCTTTAGTTTTGTCAGAGAGAGAGAGAGAGAGAGAGAGAGAGAGAGAATTTCATGTGCTTTAGTTTCGTTAGATCGCGCGTGCGCGAGAGAATGTGTGTATGTGCGTTTGTGTGTGCGTGTTTTGTGTGTCCGCGGTGCGCGCTGAAGGAAAAGGGTAATTAGCGAATGATTGTTTGAAGTTGGAAAGATTGTTGGTATATTTGAGGTTGTTGTTTACCTTTTTAGCTAGGATAGGGTGGTGATGAATGTCTTGGGCGAAAGCATTGGATCTCGAACGATAGAAGGAGTCTGTTCTGCAATTTTTTGTTCTTCGAAAGCCGGCTGTTTAGTGTTTTTATGTTCTGAGTAAGTACTGTTTTTATTTATTTTTGTTAGGCGCGTTCATGAGTGATAGAAAGTTTATTGTTTATCTTTGATTATAGTGCGATAGTTAAGTTAGTTAGGAGTGTTCATAAGTGTTTTTTTATTTTGTCAGGCCGCGATTCCTCCTTTGGGGAGAAGATTTATTTGAATTTGACTATTGATGACCTGGCTTACTTAAGGAACTTGTGTTTAGAATGCTCTAGTGGATTGATCAACTGTTGACGACCTGGCCTGTTTATTACAATTACGATTTCGATTGCTGTTATTGATGAGGATGATGATGATGCTGATGACGATATAGACTGCCAAATTAAGTGAGGCAGTTATAGCAGATTGTGCCAGTGTTGCGTCTGCCAGGGAGTTGTGGCTTTGGCCGAAAAGGATTGTTGGCCCTAGTGTGGCTAAAGAGTTCCACTCATAAACAAATATTGGTTTTGGGTGTGGTAATTTTAAGTTGTTAGGGTTTTTTTATTTGAATGGTGTTACGGTTTTATATTTAATATTGTTTATGATTCGTGACAAGAGTGTTTTTTTTGGTTTATGGTTGCGTTTACTTTTAAGAATATAGTGTTAAGGTTATGTTTTGTTTTCATTTTCCTTCTGTCCAAGAGTCCAGTTTGAAGTAGAGTCAGGGGAAAGTTTGTATTGTGGGATATTGAGAAAGTAGGAGTGATCAAGGGTGTGGGGGGGTTGTTTTTGTTGACATCCCGCCACAGTGTTTGTACATCCGTATATTACATAAATGCAGATATCATTAGATTAATGTTGTCTGAACTATGTTGATAGAAGATTAAACGGAATAAGAGATTGGTTACGTATTCTCTCTCTCTCTCTCTCTCTCTCATGACCTGACATATATGAATCCCCATCCAATGAATGACTCGAGTAGTACTATTTCACTAGAGGTTTGTGACGGGACGAGAGAGGCTATGACTAAGAAGGCAGGTTGAGAGCAACCGAGTAACTTTATTACAGAACATCCGTTAATATATACCTGAACTCGAGGCAAAAAGGACATAAAAAACAAAACAGGCAATTTCATGTTCAACCGACATCAGTGCTGTTAACAGTTAACGATGAGAAAAACAAATATGTTATTTCAGGTCCCTATCAGTGCGAGGGGAGAGTGAAGATACAGAGCATAATATATACAAAAAATGAAATGTCGTTACTAAGTACGATCGTGTGACGCACGGTTGGTATATGGCTCCCCCTAAAAATTACACACTGTTGTACCAACCGAGTGTCACACAATTGTACATAATTCCTTTTGTATATATTATGCTTGCATCTTCGCTCTTCCCTCGCACTAAAACGAACATGAAAATTCATGTCTGGTTTTCTTCTGTAACATTGTCTGTCTTGTGAACATGTTATGTCCTGTTGCCTTGAGGTTTTGTATATAAAGGAGAGTGTTCTATAATAATATAACTCAGTTGATTGCATCCTGCCTTTGAGTTCACAACCTTCTCCCTCCTTCGTCACATTTGTGACCCCGGAGTGACTCGCTCCTCCCGTGTTTACCCCCCCCCCCCTCCCCCACCGCCTCTCATCGCTACTATGACGCCGTCAACGCATACCTTCTGCAGCAGTACTCGCCGTCGCCAGCCGCCCGTATAGCAAGGCTTTTTCAGCTCTCTCAACAACCGTTGGGAGACCAAAGGGCTTCGCTCACCCTCGGGAAAATGACCAGTATTACTCGCCTGCAACATGCCGCACACGGCTCTCCTCGTGAGGTGAACATAGTTCGTGCCCTTATGGACTGCCACTTCATGATCTTCAAAACCTCCATCAACGCCTCCACTCGTGACGAAGAGGACACCTATTCAACTTCAACCGAAGCTGACGTGAATGCCGTAGGACACGCCTATGAATGCCGTAGGACACACGCCTGTGAATGCCGTAGGACACACTCGTCTATGAATGCCGTAGGACACGCCTATGAATGCCGTAGGACACACACGCCTATGAATGCCGTAGGACACACTCGCCTACCCCGTGACGAGCCGGAGCGGCAACACGCCAACCATCATCCACCACTCGCTCGCACCACAACCAACGACTTCTACAGCCACTCACTGCCGCTAATCGGCACAGTTTTTATTACTACCTCTCCAAATTCAGGGCACCTATTTAACATGTTGTTCAGTATGTCATTTTTAGAGGGGGAGCCATGTACCAACCGTGTGTCACACAATTGTACATAATTCCTTTTGTATATATTATGCTTGTATCTTCGCTCTTCCCTCGCACTAAAACGAACATGAAAAATCATGTCTAGTTTTCCTCTGTAACATTGTCTGTAACCCTCTCTCGGCTCGTCACACTGTACATGTTAAATAGGGCGCCCTGATCTAGAGAGGCAAACTGTAGGCGGGTCATCTGGCAGGAGATAAGCAGGTTTTAGACGATCAATGGAGACCCAGTCTTCTTTGCTACGAATGTTTAGTAGGAATGCTTTCGGACTAAGTCGGATCACAAGGAAAGGGGGCTTGTAAGTCTGGCGGCATGGAGTAAGTTTTCCCACGATGTGACGTATGCGCTGGAGATCGTCAGAGAAGGTTGCAGAAGGAAAAAATTCGGCAGGGACAACCAACGGGTCACCATACACCATTTCAGCTGCTGAGACATCGAGGGCGTCTTTAGGAGTGATCCTTAGTCCTAGGAGGACCCAGGGAAGCTGAGTAAACCAGTTGGAATCCTTGCAGCGGGAAATCAAAGCTGCTTTGAGGATGAGATGAAAACGTTCAACCATTCTATTGGCAGCGGGGTTGTAGGCAGTTGTCTGATGTAGGGTGATGCCCAGCAGATTCGCTAATGATGTCCACAATTGAGATGAGAAAGTGGTACCCCTGTTAGAAGTAATATGCTCAGGGATACCAAATCTTGCAATCCATCCTGAGAGTAAGGCTGATGTACAGGAGGCGGAGGTTACAGTTTCCATAGGAATGGCTTCAGGCCAATGAGTAGAGCGGTCGATGATGGTAAACAGGTAACGATGTCCTTGTGATGTGGGTAGGGGCCTACAATGTTGACGTGAATGTGGGCTAAGCGACGCCGAGGTTGAAGAAAGGTGCCCACTCCTGAATCCGTGTGTCGATGTACTTTGGAAGTTTGGCAAGAAGTACAGGCGCGAACCCTATCCTTAGCATCCTTAGAAATGCCGTGCCAAATGAACTTCGTCTTCAGCAGCTGTGCAGTAGAACGGCACGAGGGATGTGAAAGGCCATAAATGAAATCAAACACCTGTCGGTGCATGGGAGCAGGAAGCCACGGTCGCGGTCTACCAGTACTGACGTCACAGAGGGTGGTGTTAGAGTCGTCGAGGGGGAAGTCATCCCAACGGAGGGATGTGCAGGATGTCCTACATGCTTGATACTCTGGATCCTGTCATTGGGCTTCAGCCAAGGCGTTGTAATCCAATCCCAGTTGAACAGAAGCCAACGTGTTTCTTGACAGGGCATTGGCAACAGGATTAATTTTCCCAGGGATGTGTTGAAGGGTGCAATTGTATTCAGCCAAGGCGGAGAGATGTCGGCGTTGACGGGTGGAGGCGGGAGACTGTCGAGTGAAGGCGTGCACCAGAGGCATGTGGTCTGTGCGAATGACGAAGGGTGTACCTTCGAAGAAATGGCCAAAGTGACAGAGAGCCAAGTGCACCGCCAGCAATTCACGATCGAAGGTAGAATAACCCGATTCTGCCTTGGACAGTTTTCTGCTGAAGAAGGATAATGGGCGGGGCGAGCCGTTCACCACCTGTTCGAGTACTGCACCAATAGCGTCGTCGGTGCCATCGGCGGAGAGAAGGAGAGGGGCATGTGGGATAGGAAAAGTGAGAGCTGCAGTGGTTGATTGGGCCTTCTTTGCATTGCAGAAGGCCGCTTCTTGAAGGGGACCCTACTTCAGGTCTTTTGCCTTGCCCTTGAGGGAGGCGTAGAGGGGAGCAAGAGTGGCGGCAATGGCTGGCAGAAAAGGGTGATATTAGTTGATCATGCCCAAGAATTCCTGCAGAGCTTTGACGGTTGAGGCCGTGGGGAAGTTCTGAACGGCTGCTACCTTCTCAGGAAGGGGATGGACTCCTTCAGGAGTGATGCGGTGCCCTAAGAACGACACTTCGTTGGCACCAAAGGTACACTTGTTGTACCGGACTACAAGGCCGTTTTGTTGCATGCGGTCGAGCACGATGCACAAGTGACGGAGGTGTTCCTCTTTTGAGGAAGAGAACACAAGTACGTCGTCCACATAACTTACACAGAAGGGGAGGTCCCCTAAGATGCCATCCATGAGACATTGAGAAGTGGCCCCAGCATTACGAAGGCCAAAACAGGAGTAATTGAAGGTGTATGTACCAAATGGAGTAGTGATGGCAATCTTGGGGATGTCTTCTGGGTTCATAGGCACCTGATAATACCTCTTCAAGAGGTTGAGCGTGGAGAAAACCTTCGCTTTGTGCAGGTAGAAGGTCACGTCGGCGATGTTTGGGAGGGGGTAGTTATCCGGTTCTGTTTGTATGTTCAGGAGCCTGTAATCCCCGCACAGACGGAGGAAGCCTTCTTTTTTTCAGAACGATGTGTAAGAGTGACGACCATGGGCTGGAGACCTTTTAGCAAAGGCCAATTTCCTCCATTTCGGCGAACGTTTTTGGTGGCTGCCAATCGTTCCGGTACCAGACGTCTGAATTTTGCTAAGACTGGAGGTTCTTTTGTCTTGATATGGTGATAAATACCGTGCTTGGCAGGAGCCGTGGGCATTTGGCAAAGTTCTGGACGGAAAACTTCCGGGTACGACGTGAGGAGGTGGGAGTAGGCATCTGTGGGTGTGCTGATGTGGAGAGTGAGGTTGGAAGGGGCGGGTTTAAGGGGTGTCGACAAGTACGAGTCTGCCTTTACCAATCGTCGGTGGGCGATATCGACCTGAAGGTGGAAATGAGAGAGGAAATCCGCACCGAGGACTGGTAATGTGACATCAGCAACGAGAAACTTCCAAATAAATTTACCGTTTCCAAACGATAATGTGAGGTTCTCGTAACCGTAGGTGGGTATCGCAGATCCGTTGGCAGCTACCAGGCGGACGTCAGCAGACTTAGATAGACTACGTCGTGTCCTGAAGAGTTCCCTTGGCAAAAGAGAACGACAAGCACCCGTGTCTACCAAACATCGCACGCCCGTTCCTGCATCATGTAAAAAGAAAAGATTAGAAACACGGGAGGCCACCGCCACGAGCGATGGCCTACTTACATGTTTTTTGGCCACTGACACTCCTTGGTACATCTTTTCGCAGGTGCCCTGATTCTGTAGTGCTAGTAGCAAAACTGCGGCCGATGGGAAGCAGTAAGTGGCTGTAAAAGTCGGTGGTTGGGGCGCAAGTGAGTGGTGGGTAATGGGTGGCTTTTTCGCCGCTTCGGCACGTCATGGGGTAGGCGTGTATGTCCTAGGGCATTCACGTCAGCTTCGTTTGACATTGAATAGGCGTTCTCTTTGTCAGGAGTGGAGGCGCTGATGGAAGTCTTGAAGGTCGTGAAGGGGCTGTCCATAAGGGCGTCAGCTTTGGTTATCAATTCCTTTATGGGTAAACTATCGACATCGGGTATGGCAGCGCGTACAAGTTCGGGTAAACGGCGTATCCAAAGGGTATGAAGTAGGTTCACCTCACAAGGAGAGCCATCTGCGGCAGGTTGCAGGCGAGCAATACTGGTAATTTCCCTGAGGTCGAGCGAAGCCCTTTGGTCCCCCAACGGTTGTTGAGAGAGCTGAAAAAGCTTTGCTATATGGGCAGCTGGCGATGGCGAGTACTGCTGCAGAAGGTATGTATTGAGGGCGTCATATGCTATTGCAGTGTCTCCTTGTTCACAAAGCTAGTTGGATATTTCCGGGAAGGTGTCCTCGAGTATCGCCGCGAGAACATAATCTGCTTTGATGGTTGAGCGAGTCACGCCTTTGATGCGGAACTGGACTTCTGCGAGCTGAAACCAAGCAAACGCCTCTCCGCTGACGAACTACGAAAGTTTCAATGGGGCAGCGCCAACTTCCGTGGAGTTCGCCATAGTACCAATGACGGAGGGGGGGGGGGGGGGTAGGGAGTGGAAGGTGGGAGGAGCAAGTCGACTTCCGGGGTCAACAATGTGACGGGCCGAGAGAGCTGTGACTAAGGCGGCAGGATGAGAGCAACTGAGTAACTTTATTACAGAACATCAGTTTATATATACCTGAACTCCAGGCCAAAAGAACATAAAAAACATAACAGGCAATTTCATGTTCAACTGACACCAGTGCTGTTAACAGTTAATGGTGAGAGAAACAGACATGTTATTTCAGGTCCCTATCAGTGAGAGGGGAGAGCGAAGTACAGAGAGAAATATACACAAAAAATTAAATGTTACTATGTACGATCATGTGACACACGGTTGGTACAGGTTCTTCTTTAAACGTTTCCATGTTGCCTAAAGAGAATCTGGTTAATTCGATCACAATAAACAAATTGATACTTTATACATCATTGAATAAATCAACATTGAATAAATCAATTTGTCTTAAACTAATTTGCTCTGACAATCTGACCCTTTTCCAGAGCAGAAAGTGTAAGCGTCATTATTATCATTATTATTATGATTATTATTATTATTATTATTATTATTATTATTATTATTATTATGGTTGTAGTTATAGTAATAGTAGTAGTAAAGCTGATCGAAGCGACAAATGCCAAGTGTGAAGGACATTACGTACCGTCACAAACTGTTCTTGGTCGCCTTAATGTCAGTGCGACTATTGAGGCTGGACGACGTCGTCCAATCTAAATGAAGCTATTGCTTAATGACTATTAAAGTTAGAAACAGATTCTGATCATTAATAAATACGAAATAAGTTTTATTGTTATCATCATTATTGAAGACTTCAGAGAAAAAAAGAATTCACTTAGACTACAAAAGATAGATTCTCAGGACATAAAAGGTCAAATGACCTGGCCTTTGAGACTCCCTACCAGATGTCAATAACCTCAAATGGGGAATCTATAAAACTCAATAAAATAACTTTTTTTTTTATGATGCAACTTTTTATATAATGCTAAATTCTAAATAAAGATTTCAACCTCTCTCTCTCTCTCTCTCTCTCTCTCTCTCTCTCTCTCTCTCTCTCTCTCTCTCTCTCTCTCTCTCTAAGTCTAACTGAATCATCACTGTGAATAAGGAAGGAAAGTGTCGAGTTATGGTCTTTAGATTTTATAGTCCATGAACTCTGGTTATTTTAGAAATATATTTGATTATTGATTTTTAAGTTTCCTTGTTTAATATTTTAATATAAAGGTATAACATGAAAAATTCTATTAACTTAAAATATATTTACAAACTGAAACAAACAAAATTAACAAAATTAATGTTTAACACCAGGAACTTCTATAATAATATATAGGTATATTGAAGATCTTGCACGTATAATCAGGATCAGGAAAAGTACTGCACTTGATTACAGTCTGACGAAGAATCATGAGTATCTAAAGATGAAATATTTCAAGATCCAATGACCAAGAGTCTAAGGTCTAGGACCAAGTATGCGGAAGACTGATCCAGGTCTAAGGACTAAAGACCAAGTATGCAGAAGACTGATCCAGGTCTAAGGACTAAGGACCAAGTATGCAGAAGACTGATCCAGGTCTAAAGAACTAAGGACCAAGTAAGCAGAAGACTGATCCAGGTCTAAGGACTAAGGACCGAGTATGCAGAAGACTGATCCAGATCTAAGGACTAAGGACCAAGTATGCAGAAGACTGATCCAGGTCTAAGGACTAAGGACCACATATGCAGAAGACTGATCCAGGTCTAAGGACTAAGGACCGAGTATGCAGAAGACTGATCCAGGTCTAAGGACTAAGGACAAAGTATGCAGAAGACTGATCCAGGTCTAATGAGTTCTTCAAAATATAAACATATTTACAACTAAAAACTTGATATAATATAATTAAGTTCTTGACTGCAGAAAATGCACAATGAAGTAAAACAATGAAAACATTGTTTATACCTTTTAAACTTTTAAACACAGGTTAACATATGACATTTCCAATACACAAACAATCTTCATTATTTATACAGTATACACTTATAAACACTGAATCACTTTAACACGACATTATATAATACACTAATACATAAAACAATTCATATAAAGGAGTCTTTTCAGTACTTACTGTTACAGATGGCTAGGTGTCAGGTAGTGATTAGAGAAATGCCGGGGACTCTCCATGTAAAAAAAAAGAAAAAAAAAGAAAAAAAGAAAGAAAAAAAAACCAGGACAGCAAAATAAACATAAATAACTTCTTTAGTCCATGGAGTGAAATCATATACAAGAGATGGCAGCAGACCATTCCTCGACACACCCCCCTACTAAATTTGAACGACAGGCAATAAAAAAACTATATGCATCTACTGATCATATCTGAACACGCATTATCAGACCCTCTTATGTACTCGATAAAGAATGAATATGGTTGCAAACTTAATACCCAACGCAAAAGGCGGTCATTCTTATTTTTCATACTACTAAGGGCTCGGCCAGACCAAGCGCGGCTAGCGGCAAGAGGTTATGGCGGCAAATTGAAACCTTAGGTATCTTATGTAGGTGGCCAGATAGGAGGCGCGAGGCTTCCCGCGCCTCCTACCTGGCCACCTACATAAGATATCAAAGGTTTCAAATTGCCGCCATAACCTCTTGCCGCTAACCTCGCCGCTCGCCGCGCTTGGTCTGGCTGGGCCCTTAGATACTCAAGAGGTGCATGATCAGTTTGAAGAACAAATTCTTTGCCATACAAAAATTCTTTAAATCTTTCTATTCCCCCAAACAATTGCAAAAAGTTCTTATTCAATAGTAGAGTAATTTAATTCAGATTTATTTAATTTCCTACCTGCATAGCAAACTGGTTTAAACACACCATCAAGATCCTGCAATATAACAGCACCCAAACCATGATACGATGCATCTGTTCGCAAATAAAACTTTTTTTTTTTTTTTTTTTTTATATCAGGCAACATCAAGATGGGAGATTTTAAAAGATGAGCTTAAAGATCATTGAAACATTTAAGTTTATTATCAGACCAATTTGATTTATTACTACAGTTTTTCTTCAATAAATCATTAATTGGAGCAGACAAAATAGAAAAGTTTGAAATAAATCTATTGTAATACCCTAATGTTCCCATAAATGAACGTAAGTCCTTCTTGGTTGTTGGAACAGGCATATTAACAATTTCATCTACTCTGGATTTAATAGGCGATAAACAGTTATTTCCTAGTTTATACCCAAGATACTTTATTTCATTGAATGCAAAGAAACATTTATCAGGACCAGCTGTTAGACCCTGGTCACGAAGTCTTGAAAGAGCTAACTTAATATGATTAAGATGATTATTCCAGGATTTACTGAAAATAACAATTTTATAAAAATAACAAGATACATTTAATAATCCTGACAATACTTTCGCATCAATCTCACGAATGTTGCACATGCGATTTTAAGACCAAATGGCATCACTTTAAATTCCATTAATCCATACTTGGTAGAAAAAGCTGTAAATTTCATAGCTCTAGGATCTAATGGACCCTGCCAGTACCCCTTACATAGGTCTAATTCAGTAAAACATTCAGCGCCATTCATTTTATGTAAATCGTCATTTATACTAGGCATCGGTTCTGCATCAAATTCTGAATATTTATTAAGTTCTAAAATCAACACATAAACGTATACTTCCATTAGGTTTTCGTACAATAACAACAGGTGAACAATAATCAGAAGTTGAAGGTTGAATGATATCCATATCAATCATTCTATCTACCTCCTTATTGAATTCATCGAGCAAACTTAAAGGAATTCGGTAATTCTTAGCTCTGATTGGTTCATCACTTTGCAATTTTATATTATGAGAAATAGTCTTAGTACGACCAGGTGTATCACTCATGACGTCTGTAAATGACTTCAATAAACATTCAAGATCATTAATTTTATCAGGTGACAAAGATTCACAAAAGTTATAATTACCAGAGGTTTCATCTCTTGATGGCAATTCACAACAATTATCGTCACTAACGGCAATAACAGGCTGTACTTCAGCTTGAAGAGCTGAAAACAAATTTGATGAGTTTACAAGATCATTTACTTCTTGTTGAATTACACTAATCTTAGTTCTTCTATGAACATCAGTGATTATATATATGGACCTTTCCATTGCAAAGGAGTTTATTTGAACTATTTGGAAGCATAACCAAAACTTCATCATTAACCTTGAATTTACGAGAGGAGGTTTTCTTATCAAAATACTCTTTATATTTCTTTGCACTAACCTTGGCATTATTTACTGCAACTTCAGCCATGCTCTGCAATTTATCTCTAAGGTTAATTATGTATTGATAACTAGTAGTTAATTCTCCATCAATACTATCATTAGATACAAATTCATGCAAAATATGTAATGGACCTCTTACATTTCGACCGTACAGCAATTCAAAAGGACTGAACTTTAAACTATCATTTGGAATTTCACGATATGCAAATAAGGCAACATTAATGTATTTATCCCGTTCATTCGGATTATCAATTTCTTTGGGTATACCAACTCTACAAAATATCTCCATTAATGCTTCAGCTACAGAAACTGTATCAATATTGCGTAAAGCAACTGCTTCGGGATATCGAGTAGCCATATCTATCACCGTAAGAATATACTTATGACCTTTCTTAGTAGAAGGAGTGATAGGACCAATTAGATCAATAGCAATACGTGAAAAAGGTTAATTCACAATGGGCATTGGCACTAAAGGTACTTTCTTTGGTTTACTGCTGAACTTTTGACACGAATGACAAGATTTACAAAATCTATGTATATCTAAGCTTGCCCTCGACCAATAGAATTTCTGTATGATCTTATCTATAGTCTTACGAGATGAAAAGTGTCCCGCCAACAAAGATTCATGTGCTAACTTCATGATTATATTACGGTACTGAACTGGCACAACTAACTGTAATTTTCCCACATCTTCAAGTTTACTACTTTCAATGCACTTACGATATATTAAATCTCCAATATTTACGTATTTTACTGTCCGACATTTTAAGGTTACACTTTCTTTGTTATCAAGCAACTTACGGAAACTAGCAAATGAAGGACATTCTTTTTGATACTCACTAAATTCATCAGAATTAAGACCATATTCCTTATCCAAAGATACAAGATTACTAGACATAGGACGTTCCTTTACTTTACTCATAGCTTTTGCTCTCGTTACAACATTAATGTTAACGTTACGATCAGAAGCAAACTCATCACCGTTTATTAAACTTAAACCTGCATCAACATTATGTTTAAGTCCAGGTATAAGACCAATAATAACATCTGCGCAACATATGGGGGAAACAATAGCTTTAACTTTACCAGAAAAGAATTTAGACTCGACAATTGTATGCACTGTATTTAGGTACAAAGGTCTACCAAGACAGTCATAAAATTTCACTTTTCTGCCATGAGGGTAATTTAAAGGTACTAATGTATCTCTAACGACCACGGTATTGCACCCAGTATCAAAAACTATCTCAACTGACTGATCAAAAATCTTTCCATCGGTATCGGTTACACAATAATGCAAATTTTCTTCACGGCCAAGTACTACACTTATTTTCGGCACTACTTTATCAGATTTTTTATTTAATTTGTACACAGAGCAATTAGGACGAATATGACCAACTTCACCACAACGATGACATTTAAAATTAGAATCAGATTTAGTTACCGAATTCGAAACTTTAGGAGACTGAAATATTATCAGCATGAGGTTTAGAGTGAATTTTATCATTACTCCTAAGGCATTTCTTCATACCATGAGCAACTAGATATATATCTGCACTCTCAGCAAGTTGACATGAATTCTGAAATGACTGTTCTAGCAAAAATGAACGAAGATCATGAGAACAACTAGATAACATTTGATAAAAAATCATACAATCTCTAACAGATTCATAATTTTTCTCTACATTTGCTAGTTCCAACCACTTATCAAAATATTGTCCCAATTTACAATTGAACTGTACAAAACTTTCGTCAGTATCAATAATAGAATCTCTAAACTTCCTTCGATATACATAAAAATTTCCTTCGATATACATAAAAATTTAGGTGAAAAGCTTTAAGCAGAGCTTTCTTAAGTGAAACAAAATTATTGACAATATCGCTGGACAAGCTACAATAAATCTTCAAAGCTCTACCACGCAATAAAGTTCCCAATAACATTGAATAATCTTCTTTCCATTTGTAAAATTTCGCTAATCTCTCAAAGCGATCTATGTAAAAGTCTATTTCGTCTACGGTCTCGTCAAATGGTGGAATTTTAGGCAAAGAAGATCTTAAGGGATCAACAATGGGATTATGATCTGGAGTGTAATCAGGACTAGATCTCAATTTAAGTACCTCTAATTCATGTTTTCTCTCTCTCTCTAGTTTATCTAACTCACGCTTTGCGACTCTTTTCTTCCCTTTCTTCGTCTGCCTTCTTTCGGACTTCGTCATATTCTATCTGAAGCTTTATTGGTTTCTGTACAAATTCATTAATTTGAGTACCAGTAAGGCCTTGTTTAATTGCACTGTCAATTAACGGTTTAACATCCATAACAAAAATTAAAAATCACTACACGATACATAAACGTACAAAATAAATCCAAGTTACATTCCCTTGAAAACAAGTGAACGACGATTAGAAAATTACACTACGTGAGTAATCAAACATTGGAAAATGCAAACACTACCTAATGAAGGCGAAGTTTAATTTTGACCCACGCATAAATTATTTAACAGACTGCTAAGAACAAGTCACTTAACGCAAGCCCATTATAAGAATAACGCAGTTACATTGTTAGCAACTTGCGCAAACAACTTTTATATAAGTTTAAGAATGTACTCATATATTAAGCATTTTATCAGATACTCAACCTCTAATTAATGCAAGTATACTAATAAGAATGCAAAAGTTATTGTAAGCATATAATCAAGATACTTAACCTCTAATTAACGCTCTATACAAAAACGAATTGCAAAACTTAGAAAATATTTAAGCCAACAACAGGACAGCGACATACCAACAGCCATAAATTTCCATAAACTCCTTTTTAATAATTTCAAGGTCTTACCTTACTTCCATAGAATCAAAAGGGAAGATAAACAAGACTCCATTAGACACCAACAAATACCTGGGGTCCAAGTCCGACAATTTTCTTATCAAGTCCTGGTACCTACTCAACAAAATAGAAAACATAACATTAAATTCATGAACAAATCATCCTACTCACTGCGCCAATTGTCGAGTTATGGCCTTTAGATTTTATATTCCATGAACTCTGGTTCTCTTAAAAATATATTTGATTGTTCATTTTTAAGTTTCCTTGTTTATTATTTTAACAAAGGTATAGCATGAAAAATTCTATTAACTTAAAATATATTTACAAACTGAAACAAACAAAATTAATGTTTAACACCAGGAACTTCTATAATAATATATAGGTATATTGAAGATCTTACACGTATAATCAGGATCAGGAAAAGTACTGCACTTGATTACAGTCTGACGAAGAATCATGAGTATCTAAAGATGAAATATTTCAAGATCCAATGACCAAGAGTCTAAGGACTAAGGACAAAGTATGCAGAAGACTGATCCAGGTCTAAGGACTAAGGACCAAGTATGAAGACTGATCCAGGTCTAAGGACTAAGGACCAAGTATGCAGAAGACTGATCCAGGTCTAAGGAATAAGGACCAAGTAAGCAGAAGACTGATCCAGGTCTAAGGACTAAGGACCAAGTATGCAGAAGACTGATCCAGGTCTAAGGACCAAGGACCAAGTATGCAGAAGACTGATCCAGGTCTAAGGACCAAGGACCGAGTATGCAGAAGACTGATCCAGGTCTAAGGACTAAGGACCGAGTATGCAGAAGACTGATCCAGGTCTAAGGACTAAGGACCAAGTATGCAGAAGACTGATCCAGGTCTAAGGACCAAGGACCAAGTATGCAGAAGACTGATCCAGATCTAAGGACCAAGGACCAAGTATGCAGAAGACTGATCCAGGTCTAAGGACCAAGGACCAAGTATGCAGAAGACTGATCCAGGTCTAAGGAGTTCTTCAAAATATAAACATATTTACAGCTAAAAACTTGATATAATATAATTAAGTTCTTGACTGCAGAAAATGCACAATGAGGTAAAACAATGAAAACATTGTTTATACCTTTTAAACTTTTAAACACAGGTTAACATATGACATTTCCAATACACAAACAATCTTCATTATTTATACAGTATACACTTATAAACACTGAATCACTTTAACACGACATCATATAATACACTAATACATATAACAATTTATATAAAGGAGTCTATTCAGTACTTACTGGTGCGAATGGCTAGGTATCAGGTAGTGATTAGAGAAATGCCGGGGACTCTCCATGTTAAAAAAAAAAAAAAAAAAAAGGACAACAAAATAAACATAAATAACTTCTCTAGTCCATGGAGTGGAAACATATACAAGAGATGGCAGCACAACATTCCTCGACAGAAAGAAACTATAATTGCTATACTCTCTCTCTCTCTCTCTCTCTCTCTCTCTCTCTCTCTCTAACTAAATCCTCACTTTGAATAAGGAAGAAAAGAAACTATGATTGCTATACTTTTCCACATTCTCTCTCTCTCTCTCTCTCTCTCTCTCTCTCTCTCTCTCTAACTAAATCATCACTGTGAATAAGGAAGAAAAGAAACTATGATTGCTATACTTTTCCACATTCTCTCTCTCTCTCTCTCTCTCTCTCTCTCTCTCTCTCTAACTAAATCATCACTGTGAATAAGGAAGAAAAGAAACTATAATTGCTATACTTTTCCACCTCTCTCTCTCTCTCTCTCTCTCTCTCTCTCTCTCTCTAACTAAATCCTCACTTTGAATAAGGAAGAAAAGAAACTATGATTGCTATACTTTTCCACATTTTTTCTCTCTCTCTCTCTCTCTCTCTCTCTCTCTCTCTCTCTAACTAAATCATCACTGTGAATAAGGAAGAAAAGAAACTATAATTGCTATACTCTCTCTCTCTCTCTCTCTCTCTCTCTCTCTCTCTCTCTCAATCTAACTAAATCATCACTGTGAATAAGGAAGAAAAGAAACTATAATTGCTATACTTTTCCACCTCTCTCTCTCTCTCTCTCTCTCTCTCTCTCTCTCTCTCTAACAAAATCATCACTGTGAATAAGGAAGGAAAGAAACTTTAGTTGCTATACTTTTCCACATTCTCTCTCTCTCTCTCTCTCTCTCTCTCTCTCTCTCTCAATCTAATATAGAAAATTTGTGAGCTTTTTTTTTTGTAAATAGCCTATATTAGTTTTTATGAAATATTACGACATAACTGATGGGCATATCTTCCTGTTTCTCCTTCAAACCTAATAAAAGACATCCGATGTCATTATAGAATAAGAAGGATTAAAAATGCAACATTTATTAACATTATGATATAGACTTAGATAAAGGAATGAGACAGAATTAGATTTCATTTAGTCACCCTCGAAAGTCTACATAGAAAACGAAAAAAAACTGTGTAAGCGAGTTTTTTATTTTTTTGTAAAATCTATAGAAAAATTGCATTAATCTATCGTCTTTATAGTCAACAAGAATAAAGTTTTCATCCTTGTATTGTATAATTCAATATCTTTACTTATTAAGCCATTATATTGCAGCATCCTCATTTGAGGCCAGACATTCAAGAAATTTTTACTCCTTTTCTCATATCAATCTATCATATTTGATTATATGCATGGATTAATTATATCATATTACATCTCATGACATTTTCCTTATTAATATTAAGAACTTTATTAGACTTTAATAATCAACCAAAGTTGTACAAAAATGTGCTCTCATCCAATCATATTTTCAAGTATCTTTTTTTTCAAGTTTTTATAACTAATTTAAATTGAATTTCCTAAAGTATAGCAAATTTATCTATTACCCCATCATTCTAAGTAAAGAAAAAAAAAAAGTGAATTTTAGAGCAAATGAAGCTGTTCATAATTGACTTTGAAAATTGTCCTCAAATGAGGACGCTGAGATGAAGCTTTATAAATCGTGTTCAAACCTGTCAAAGTCTGCAGAATGTGGGCTTACCGGCTTGCCTCGTTA
Source organism: Palaemon carinicauda (assembly GCF_036898095.1). Taxonomy (NCBI): domain Eukaryota; kingdom Metazoa; phylum Arthropoda; class Malacostraca; order Decapoda; family Palaemonidae; genus Palaemon; species Palaemon carinicauda. The sequence goes on along the minus strand of NC_090765.1, from coordinate 978,160 downwards.
TTTGTCTCAATTTCTTTAGAATCTGTGTTGTGGCCACAAACACTAAGAAAATATCCATGCATGTCAAGCACTATTTTGATTATTCAAAAAATTTCTTGAAATAAAAATAACAACATTGCTAAAAAGTTGTAATGACCTTGTTTATCTTATTATTTTCTTGACCTATCTTGGATTTATTAATATTCTAAATAATTTATAAGTGTGTGTGTGTGTGTGAGAGAGTGTGTTTGTGTGAGTGCGTATGTGTATGAGTGTGTGTGTTTTTTTGTTTTATTTCACATGTGCATGCATACATACATACATGAAAACATTTGCACATAGGTGTCTTTATATACTGTATATATATATATATATATATATATATATAATTTGTCTATTGCTTACCCTTCAGATGGAAAGTTTTAGTAAAGTGGGCTTTTCTATGAATGAAATCTTGGAGGAGTTATTCAATGAAGATGATGAAAGTGATAAAATCACTGTAAGAGTCGATGTAGTCATAATTCCCCCTGATGTTGACCCTTTGACAGATGAGGATGAGACACCTGATGATTTGATTGGAGAGGCAACAGTGCATGATGTTCCCGGAAGTATTGAGCTCCATATTGATTATAAGAAAAAATTCGGCAAAAGCGAAGCCGCAACATCAAATTGTACCTCATTAAATAAATAAAAAAAGGCAAAAATTCTCACCCGGCACCAAGAAAAGGAAACAAATGTAAATCAGAACCAAGTTGAAGACACAATCATTTCTATTAAACAAAAGTGAAACAGATAGGACAACTTTCTAGGACAATTTGAAAAAATGAATGAAGATCTAGATCACGTAACACCTCTGGAATTATTTAAAACAATAATGTCTCAAGATATTTATGATAACATTGTGAAGGAAAACAAACTGGATTTTGTGTTCAGTGTAGATTAATTGAAATCTCTCATAGGAATTCTTCTTTTGTCAAATTGCCACAAATTACCATCGGAGAGGCATTATTGATTGAATGATGAAGACTTGGGTATATCTATAGTAAAAAAAGCAATGTCTCGGAATAAATTTCCAGTTTTGAAGAGTGTTGTGCATTTCTGTGATGATAATGCAGATGCAGGAGCAACAAAGAGGATAAAGGATTCAAAGTAAGAAGCTTGTTTTCGAAGCTTCAGAAATCATTTATTCAATATGGACTATTTGAGGACTGCATTAGTGTTGACGAAATGAAACCTATAAGGTTTGAAAATAAACTTTAGGCGCTTTGCGTACCTCAGGGTACTGTTATAGTTTTTTTTTTTTTTTATCGTTACTGTGGTAGGAAACCTCAACCCAATAATAATGATGAAAGAGCATTGGGTTTAAAAGTTGTCTTGAAAATTCTTGAACCAGTAGCACATCCAGACTCTCATACTGTCTTTTTTCGTAGTTATTTTACTGGATATGAATTATTAGTTCACCTACGAAATGTTGGGTTCAAGCGTCGGGAACACTCACAGAAAATCGTTTGAAGATTTGTATATTGAAATGAAAAAAAGATATATGAGAAAAGAAATAAGAGGCTCCTATGACTACAGGTTTGGCATCAAGGAATAAATACTGATGGTAAAGTGACTAGATAACAAATGTGTTACTGTTGGAACTAATTACGACACTGTAGAACCCCTTGCAAAGATCCAACGTTGGATTAAAACATCAAAGTCAAAAGGAAGTGTTCCTCAACCAAATGCAATTTTCAACTATAATAAATTTGTGGGGGTGTAGATCACCATGATTGGTTAGTAGGGAAATATTCAGTTTCTATTCGTGGAAAGAAATGGTATTAGCCTTTAATCATTAGAGTGTTTGACATGGCAGTTGTGAACTCATGGATCATTTATAAATTGCTTCACCAAGAATATGGTATTACACATCTGAGCTGATTAGATCTCAAAAGGGCTATATCTGTGGCTTATCTGAAATTAGCTTGCATGGAAGGCTCAGTAGGAAGACCCCGGATACCTTAGAATCTCGCACAAATTTTGCCGATGTTCGTTGTGATAGTAAAGACCATTTTATTGAAAAGCGCAACAATCAGCAGAGGTGTATGGACAAACCATGTAAAACAAAATCAAGCACCTATTGTGCAAAATACTATGTGACTTTTTGTATCAAATGTTTCGGCTCCTATCATAAAAGAAAATAATTTCGCCAGGTATAATAATAAAAAAAACTCCATTTTTTTTTTTCAGGTAAAGCTTAGGTGAGAATTCATAACATTTGAGTAAGATTGATAATATGTAACTATTTATCTTTATCTGAAAAGATGATACTTTATTTAGTAAATATAAACTTAAAACCTATTGTCCCAGTTTCCTCTTGAGGACAGCTTGAAAACTTGATTTTATACCCCTTTGTCACCGCTTCCTCATTTGAAGACACCTTATTGTATGCTAACCGTTAAAAATATATTTTTTCTCTCTACTTCATATGTATACTTGCCTCCTAAATACATATTATTTTGGAAAAAAGGTCCAGAAATTAAAAAAATAAAAAAGTTGGGATTTAATGGGTAGAGTTTAGTTTTCAATTTGGTTAAGTATTATAAGAATTACCGTTTTGTTTTTCGTGACCTATCTTGCCCTATCTTGGCTAACCTCATGTTTTGAACGAAAAGAATGGAATCGGGATCTTCATGAAATTACTGAAACCTTTTGAAAAATCATTTAAGTATTCAAAATTGATCTTAAATTTTCGTATTCATACTTACAAGCCCCCAGCGAAGCACCACATACCGACAGACTTACACTCTGCAATGTACGTCTTCCTACGCAACGACACTAGCAAGCCACCACTAACGCCCCCTTACACGGACCCTTTCCTTGTGATCCGACGCAATACGAAAGCATTCCTACTAAACATTCGTGGCAAAGAAGACTGGGTCTCCATTGATCGTCTAAAACCTGCTTATCTCCTGCCAGATGACCTGCCTACAGTTCGCCTCTCTAGATCAGGGCGCCCTATTTAACATGTACAGTATGTCATTTTAAGGGGAGAGGGGAGCTTTGTACCACTCGTGTGTCACACGATCATACATAGTAACGACATTTCTTTTTTTTTGTATATATTATCCTTTGTATCTTCGCTCTCCCCTCGCACTGACAGCAACTTGTATTAACATGTCTGTCTATTTCATTGTTAACTGCTAACAGAACCGGTTGCCGGTCACACGATCATACATAGTAACGACATTTCATTTTTTTTGTATATATTATCCTTTTGTATCTTCGCTCTCCCCTCGCACTGACAGCAACTTGTATTAACATGTCTGTCTATTTCATTGTTAACTGCTAACAGAACCGGTTGCCGGTTAGACAAGAAATAGCATGTTTGTTTTTTGTGACCCTGTCAAGACCTAGTGTGTATATATACCTGATGTGTCTATAATAAAGTTCTCAGTTGCATTCAACTCGCCTTTGGTTCACAACCTCTCATGGCTCGTCACAGGCCAGACAGTACTACATTGGATTTGTCTCTCTGGTTACGGTTCATTTTCCGTTTGCCTACACATGCACCGAATAGTCCGGACTATTCTTTACATATTCTTCCCTGTCCTCATACACCTGACAACACAGATTATCAAACAATTCTTCTTCACTCAAGGGGTTACATTGTTCAGTGGCCACTTTCCTCTAAGTAGGGGTAGAGGAGACTCTTCAGCTATGGTAAGGAGCTCGTCCAGGAGAAGGACACTCTGAAATCAAACCATTGTTCTCTGGTCTTGGATAGTGTCATAGCCTCTGTACCATGGTCTTCCACCGTCTTGGGTTAGAGTTCTCTTGCTTGAGGGTACACTCGGGCACACTATTCTATAATTTTTCTTCCTCTTGTTTGATGAAGTTTTTATAAGTTATAAAGGAGAAGTTTATTTAAATGTTGTTACTGTTCTTAAAATATCTTAGTTTTCCTTGTTTCCATTCCTCACTTGGATATTTTCCCTGTTGGAGCCCTTGTGCTTATACCATCCTGATTTTCCAACTAGGGTTGTAGCTTATATAATAATAATAATAATAATAATAATAATAATTATATCAGCTAAGGTTGTAACTTAGGTAATAATAATAATAATAATAATAATAATAATAATAATAATAATAATAATAATAATAATAATAATAATAATAAGTAGGGTAGTAGCTTAGCTAATAATAATAATAATAATAATAATAATAATAATAATAATAATAATAATATCTTTATTATTTGTAGATTGCTCCACCTTACGTGGGGCACAAGCTCTTGCGTCGAAACCCCCTAATGATAATCATATCAAATCTTCAAAGTAACAATAGTTCTATCTACCTAAATATTTCCTCTTTGTATCATTCAAAGAATTGTTTTGTCCACAACATATGTGGACACGAAGTCTTGAACATCTGTCAGTTGCATTTCTACACAGCTAGGAAATATGCAGTGACCACTCTTACTTAAGGACTAAGGCAGGAACTACGAGACATGGGATCAAATATCCGCGTCTCTGTGAGTATAATCTCTCTCTCTCTCTCTCTCTCTCTCTCTCTCTCTCTCTCTCTCTCTCTCTCTCTCTCTCTCTCTCTCTGAAGATTCATATTATCCTGATGACTGGAGGGTAAAACGTAATCAGGGGCTCTGTGAGTATGATCTCTCTCTCTCTCTCTCTCTCTCTCTCTCTCTCTCTCTCTCTCTCTCTCTCTCTCTCTTTGAGATTATAATAATAATAATTAAATAGCAAGATATAATTCCTTTTTATCTGCTTTTAATTTCCCAAAAAACAAACCATTTCTATCAAGTAATACTCGATTCTCTAAGTAGCCTAAATTAACTTGATTTATGAGGAATAAAAATGATTAGTAATCACCTGACAGAATGAAAAAAGAAACAAATATAGAAGTTGCAAAAGTAATTGGCACCAAAAAAAAAAAAAAAAAAAAAAAAAAACATATTAAGCGAATGATAAAAATAAGATACTTTGAAAGACCATTTAATTAAAAATAATACAAACACGAAATTTCAAAATGTTATGCATGTAATTTAGAAAACATATTTCTTAAGCATACACCATTTGTCAATTACTATACTGTAGTATGTTGAATAAACTCAGGGGCTCATGTGGATTATTTGTTTCCTTATTTCCTTTCCTCACTGGGCTATTTTTCTGTTTCAAGCCCAAGGCTTATAGGATCCTACTTTTCCAATTAGGGTTATAGCTCAGCTTATAATAATAATAATAATAATAATAATAATAATAATAATAATAATAATAGATATTTATTGTAGTTACTCCACATGTGCTCTCTTTGTTTTCTTCTCAATGAACAATCTACCAAGTATATAAAATATTTTAGGGTTGTCTCAGATAATGCTCAACCAGTGTTTTCGTTGCCTATAATGCGTCAACACCAGGATCTGTTATACTGTCACGACAAACTTAGTTGATAAACTATAATTTTAAGGTTTACTGCTGTTGATTTCGATCATTTACTTCTATTTCAGATTCACGAAATCATAGTTCGACCAGCGAAAGAGAAAGAACTGCAAGACATGTTGAAGGTGTGAATGAGCCAGCTGCTCGTAACTGGAGTCCCACATTCCCCGATACACAGCTTTCCGTTCTCCTGTATTTTAGTTTCCGTTGGGTCTAAGTTTAGGGAGTAAGCTGTTTAAGACAAGATTTGGAATCTTGTGTAATGTTTTTAAAAGCTATGACAATCTCCAAATTATACACCATCGCCTTTCATAACTGCAGCCTGTATTTCTTAGGATATTTTATCCTTTGTGTTATCAGAATACTTGCATCATATAATCAAATCTTAATCATTAGTCGTGCATACACTTACTGATGCTTTCATAATTCCTTACCTAAAAATCTATGATGAGAGCCTGAGTTATTACGGATTTAATGCATATACATGGTTGAATCAAGCTTTAGGCCTACCAGAACTTCTTGTAAAACTACAACCTTAATTGTTTGTTCTATATCATAAACATTGCTGGTGCTTTTATAATGCCTTCACTAAAAATTTATGATAAGGAGAGACTGAGTTATTACGGATTTAATGCATATACATGATTAAAACAAGCCCTAGACCTACCCAAACTTTTTATAAAACTCCAACCTTAATTGTTTGTTCTATATCATGAAATTTACGGGGGATCAACCTTTTTGTAAAACTTCAACATAAAATGTTTGTTCTATATCATAAATAAATTTTGCTGGGGATCAAATACTGTATATGTCTTGTGGAAAATCTACTTACCGCGCATAGACCGTGCTGGATGTTTCCAGAACTGAGGTGACCTCTCCGGTCGATTGTTCGTTTACATTAAGAAGGGTACATGTGTTTCTGTATGATTCCAGTATGTTTTCTATTATAGTTATTATTATTATTATTATGACTAGGTAAGCTACAACCCTATTTGGGAAAGCAAGATGCTATGAGCCCAGTGGCTTCAACAGAGAAAATATACAGTTTATGTAAGACTGATAATTCTGAATACCCTCAGTTCTGTTCTGTTCTGTTTGGTCATACAGCCAGTCAGTTAGTTGTACCACGCAGTGCTCTCTTTATATTTGCTTATATATTATAGAAGACTGCATCCATCAAGCCTATAATAATCCACCTGATAATTAATGTAGAATTGTATTATTACTACGCCGCCTACCGCTCGTGCCAATAACCAAGATTAATTAACATTTATCAATAATGTTGAGTTGTTCTACAAATAAATTTTATACCAGATAAGACACCTGTATTTTTTGTTTATTCATCTGTTAGACCAAGAGTTCACCACATGGGGTGAATGTAGCCCCAGTGGTACATTTTTACTCTTCAGAAATTTTATGGCCTTCTGTTAAGGCCCTCTCTGAGTGGTGATACCTTAACGTGGTGAAAGGGTTTGCGTATGATCATGATCAGCGAAGCTTTACTTGTCAGGGCCATCCTTACTTGGCTGGTTTCCTCTGAGTGATAAGACATAAATCCCCCATCATTACCAAATAGCAGTGGCCAGCGGGGAGATGAAATCTGGCCAAAACCCAGACATGAATACAGGACATGTCTGAGGCCTTTGTCCTACAGTGGACTAGAAACGGCTGCATTTTCTTGTGTCGTTGTTATTGATACTGTTGTTGTGAAAACGCCAGTAATTTGATATCCTTAGGCCTTCACTCATAGCTAGATTGATATCTAAGGGAAAATCAAATCCAACTGTCCCTGTGAGCTAAGGACGATCTACATGTCAAGCTAATATATCACCATGCCATCCGCCGAACTGGGGTTCGAGACTAGCTCAAGCTCGATAGTTTTTTGTAGTGTCTGCAACCTCACCATCTTTTTGAGCTAAGGAGGGGAGTTTAGGGGAGCTTGTAGGTCTACCTGCTGAGTCAATAGCAACCATTGTCAGGCCCTTCCTGGTCCTAGCTTGGGTGGAGAGGGGGCTTGGCTGTTTATCATATCTGTTTGACGTTGTTACTGTTTTTAAAATGATTTATTGTTAATTTGTTCTCATCATTTATTTATTTCCTTATTTACTTTCCTCACTGGGCTCTTTTTCCCTATTGGAGCCCTTGGGCTTATAGCATCTTGCTTTTTCAACTAGTGTTGTAGCTTGGCTAGTAATAATAATAATATATATGGTCAGTTTCTAGGGCATTGTCACTGACCCTTGAACAACTATTTCCTCGCCCTCCCTTATCATTTATAAAGGTTGGATATTTGCCAACTCTATTTAACCAAAAAAAATATTTCTATCTAACTATCTAAGGAAAATATAAAATCGATGAGAATTTGGGGTGCTATAATTAAAAAAATAAAGTAATTACATGAAATTACAGCAAAATCCTTATCAAATCATAACCACACTACAACCTTTTGATCAGTAATATGTTTATAAACTCCTGATGCCTCATAAAACAGCAAATAATAATAATAATAATAATAATAATAATAATAATAATAATAATGATAATAATAATAATAATAATAATATTGATACTACTACTACTACTACTACTACTACTACTACTACTACTAATAATAATAATAATAATGATAATAATATTGATAATCTATCTACTGTATATACCAAGACACTTCTCTTAATTTTGGGGGGTAGCCAACATCAAACAAATGAAAAAAAAGGGGGACCTTTCCTCTCTACGCTCCTCCCAGCCTGACGAGGGACTCAACCAAGTTCGGCTGGTACTGCTAGGGTGCCACAGCCCACCCTCCCCCATTATCCACCACAGATGAAGCTTCATAATCTGAATCCCCTACTGCTGCTACCTCCGTGGTCATCCAAGGCGACCGAAGGAAGCAGCGCGGCCTACCGGAACTGCGTCACAATCGCTCGCCATTCATTCCTATTTCTAGCACGCTCTCTTGCCTCTCTCACATCTATCCTCCTATTACCTAGAGTTTTCTCCACGCCATCCATCCACCCAAACCTTGGCCTTCCTCTTGTAATTCTCCCATCAACTCTTGCATTCATCACCTTCTTTAGCAGACAGCCATTTTCCATTCTCTTAACATGGCCAAACCACCTCAACAGATTCATATCCACTCTAGCTGCTAAATCATTTCTTACACCTGTTCTCACCCTCATTACTTCATTCCTAACCCTATCTACTCGAGATACACCAGACATACTCCTCAGACACTTCATCTCAAACACATTCAATTTCTGACTCTCCGTCTCATTCATTCCTCACAACTCCGATCCATACATCACAGTTGGTACAATCACTTTCTCATAGAGAACTTTCTTTACATTAATGCCTAACCCTCTATTCTTTTCCACTCCCTTCACTGCCCCCAACACTTTGCATCCTTCATTCACTCTCTAACGTACATCTGCTTCCACTCCACTATTTGCTGCAACAAGAGACCCCAAGTACTTACACAGATCTACTTCTTCAAGTACCTCTCCATTCAACATGATATTCAACCTCTCACCACCTTCCCTTCTCGTATATCTTATAACCTTACTCTTACCCACATTAACTCTCAACTTCCTTCTCTCACAAACCCTTCCTAATTCTGGCACTAATCGGCCAAGGTTCTCTTCCGAGTCTGCAATTAGTACAGTATTATTCGCAAACAACACCTGATTTAGGCTACCTCCCATTCATGATCATTCTCGTCTATCAGTTTCAATCCTCGTCCAAGCACTCAAGCATTCACCTCTCTCATCACTCCTTCAATATATAAGTTAAACAACCATGGCGAAATCACACATCTCTGTCTCAGCCCCACTCTCACTTGAAACCAATCACTCATTTCATTTCCTATCCTAACACATGCTTTCCTACCTTTGTAGAAAATTTTCACTGCTTGTAACAACCTTCCACCAGTTCCATATAACCTCATCATATTCCACATCGCTTTCCTATCAACTCTATCATACGCTTTCTCCACATCCATAAACGCAACATACACCTCCTTACCTTTTGCTAAATATTTCTTGCATATCTGCCCATGTGTAAAAATCTGATTCATGCAACCCCTACCTCTTCTAAAATCACCCTGTACCTCTAAGATTGCATTCTCTGTTTTATCCTTAATCCTATTCATCAGTACTCTACCATATACTTTTCCAACCTCACTCAACAAACTAATACCCCTTGAATTACAGCACTCATGCATATCTCCTCCACCTTATATAGTAGTACGATACATGCACAAACACAATCTACTGGTACAATTGACAACACAAAACACATATTAAACAATCTCACCAACCATTCAAGTACAGTCACACCCCCTTCCTTCAACATCCCAGCTCTCATACCATCCATACCAGGTGCTTTTCCTACTCTCGTTTCATCTAGTGTTCTCCTCATTGATAATAATAATAATAATAATAATAATAATAATAATAATAATAATAATAATAATAATAATAATAATTATAACACCAGATGAATATCTAAAAGCAGGTACTAAATAGATATGAATGCATAAATCATTGTAATAATTAGCAGATTTTGAACAAGCACACTTTTCAGCATTTTCCTCCGAGTAGCAATGGAATAGTCTCAGTAAATATAATATACTCTTACGAAACTGGCCTAGTGTAGAGTAAATATTGTAGTTTATGGATAATTTTATTTATATTTATTTATATTGCTTTCATTCGTGATTGAAGAGATGATACCCAGCCCATAAAAAAGGCTACTCTCATATAGAATTATACTGTAAGTAGTTTATGTAAATTACGTAAGACTCGTCATAAGTTTCATTATATTCTTTATTCAAGTTAAAATATGTAATTTACATATATTTTTTAAAGAATTAACTTTTCATTTCACGTATGTTTGCTATGAAGTCTTGCGTAGTCTATTTGAAAGTGTTGTAGGATTCATGCGAGACAGGAACAAGGGCTTAGGTAATGATCTTTTATACTTCATGATGTATTGCGTCATGTTTGAGAGAGAATGTCAGAACATGTGCTTTGGAATGTTCTTTAACAGGTGCTTTCGAATTTTTGAGAGTAGCCGGTGAGAGGAGGTTATCTTTTTTTTTTTTTGTTAATTCGAGGACAATAGGTGGGCGGAGCTAGCTGGGAAGTCATCTCGCTGGTGCATTGCCGTGTATCTGAGAGTTACCAAAACCCCCTAATTCGCCTTGGCTTTTTTATCTAGTTGGAAACTTTGATGCCCTTAGGCATAGCCCCCCCACTCTTCCCAAACAAGTTGGAAGCTTCTAGAATTAGCCAAAATTTCATATATAGGTGACCCAGGGTTGGGTTAGAGTCAGAGACAGACAGACATAGAGATAGAGTTAAAACTGCAGCCAGAAGATAGCCTCCTTCCCCTCTCCCTCTCTCATTCCCGACCGTAACCCAGTTTATTGTCGGAAATGTTCAGTGCGTGCTAGTGTGTCCTCTCCACACTGTGCCCCAAAGCAAATCGTGTGTTATGCAGGACTATAAGGTAATTTTTTAATTCATTGTATTAGGGTGAGTGCTTGCATTTAGAATTCATTGTATTAGGGTTAGTGTTGGCATTGTATAACGTTTTTTGTGAATGGCCCTGTAGGCAGGATAGGTTTGTAAAGTGATCTGGTTAACTATAATTCATTTTGAGTCAAACTTAAATCATTATATAATTTCAGAATTATTTCAAAGATTTGTATTACTTTCATTGCATTGTTTCATTTCTAATGTTTAAGGTTTATTCAAGTCAAGTTATATAATTTCTGATTGTAAAAGTTTTGTCTTATTCTAAGATTTATTCAGACTTAATTTTTCCAGTGACTTAGTTTTGTTATTTGTAATTTATATTGTATATATCTATTTTTGTAATGAGTGTATTATTCCAATCATCACTATTTAAGACCAGTTTCCGACCGATTCCTGTTAAGAACCACAGTGAGAGTTAAATAAGTGTTATTAATACTTAAAAGTAATTATCCAGTTTGGTTTTGAGAGTGCTTAAGAGACCTATGGATATTCAGTGCTTTATATATTCCTGTCTAGGAGTTAGTTAACGGTCTCAGAATTCGTGTATTAATGTTTTAAAGTGTAACAGTTTTAATGTAAAAGCAAACAAGGTAATTTGGAAATCTGAGAGGTTAATTTACTTGCTAGTCGTAGTATGTTTGGTTCCCAGTCACGAGCCTTAGTATAGTCTATTTTTTAATCCAGACTTGGGGAGTCATAGTCGTATAATATATCTAAGGTGCTCAGACCCGGGATCCATACAGTATAATAATACAAGAATTCATCAATAGAATAAACAGGGTAAATATAATATACATATATACAATATTTATGGATAATCAGTATATCATTCCTTTTCCACTAAAGTTTTTCAGTTGATAATAAAACTCATCTGTTATGTACTAAAAGTATGAAAAACTCAAAATACGAAATCGTCCTAAAGACTGTCACCAGAGCATAATTTTTGGTCGTTTTTAACATATATGACCCACTCTTCAAACCATGTAGGACTACTTCAAGCTATCTGTCCCCTAAGCTTCATGACAAGTAGGCTTACTTCTACCTATCTGTCTCTTAATCTTCATACCAAGTAGGCCTACTTCAGGCTATCTGCCCCGCAATCTTCATACCAAGTAGGCCTATTTCAGATTGTCTGTCCCCTAAGCTTCATACCAAATAGACCTACTTTAGACTATCTGTCCCCCAATCTTCATACCAAGTAGGCCTATTTCAGACTATCTGTCCCCCAATCTTCATACCAAGTAGGCCTACTTCAGGCTATTTGTCCCTCAAGCTTCATACCAAGTAAGTCTATTGCAGACTGTCTGTGCCTCAATCTTCATACCAAGTAGGCGTACTTCGGGCTGTCTGTCCTCAAATTTTCATACCAAGTAGACTACTTCAGACTGTCTGTTCCCCAATCTTTCTATCAAGTAAACCTACTTCAGAGGGGCGGCTAAATTGTTGTCAGTACGTTTATACCCATTTTACTTTGACGAATATTGATACCTTCAGGCTTGCCAACTAAAAAAAAAATTAAAAAAAAAAGAAAATCTGCCCCGGTGACATGCCAACCTCTAAAAGAAGTGAAAGTCTTTCAAAAGACTTGTTGCCTTTTGGAATAGAATTGTCAGGTCAGAAATATGTCTCATAATCTCCTTCTCTTTCTTCTTCTTCCCATTGACATCAAGGTTTTTATGTTCGTAGAGGAGATCACTTATCCCCGGAAACCCTGAGGCTTCGTAGCTGTCAAACTGGCTTGGGGCAAAGAGGGCGTGTCTGAAATACAAGAAATATTATTATTATTATTATTATTATTATTATTATTATTATTATTATTATTATTATTATTATTATTATTATTATTATTTATTTATTTATTTATTTATTTATTTATATGTTTATTATTATTATTATTATTATTATTATTATTATTATTATTATTATTATTATTATTATTATTATTATTATTATTATTATTACTTGCTAAGCTACAAAACTAGTTGGAAAAGCAAGATGCTATAAGCCCAAGGGCTCCAACAGGAAAAATAGCCCAGTGAGGAAAGAAAATATCGAAACCAAAAGAAAAGTAATTAGTAATTAATATAAAATATTTCAAGAACAGTAACAGCATTGAAATAAATATTTCATAAATAAACTACAAAAAATTGAAAAATAAAATAACAAGAGGAAGATAAATAAGATAGAATAGTGTGTCTGAGTGTACCCTCAGGCAAGAGAACTCCACCCCAAGACAGTGAAAGACCATGGTACAGAGGCTATGGCACTACCCAAGACTAGAGAACAATTGTTTGATTTTGGATTGTCCTTCTCCTAGAAGAGCTGCTTACCATAGCTAAAGAGTTTCTTCTACCCTAAGAAGAGAGTGAACATCGTATTTAATTTAGAGGTTGTCTATTTAGATCTTCCATTTGGTAGCTTATTTTATTACGATATAAGTATGGAAATAATTTTTTTAATTAAAAAACAGATAACTAAATTTGGTGTTATAAGATTGAATTAGTTTGACCTCTGTGCATACAACATTTATAACTAGGTTGTAGGAAGCAAAGCTACGTGCCTGCTTAGAATAATCTGATAGTACAGATAATAGTTTAGCATTATTATTATTATTATTATTATTATTATTATTATTATTATTATTATTATTATTATTATTATTATTATTATTAATAGTAGTAATAGTAGTAGGCTATGTACCAACCGTGTGTCACACGGTCGTACATAAATAATTTTGTATATATTATGCTTGTATCTGCGCTCTTCCCTCGCACTAAAAAGAACCAGAATAGACATGTTGGCGTGTCGCCTATGTAACATTGTCATTTTCTCGAACATGTATTTTCCTGTTGCATTGAGGTTTTGTATATAAAGGAGTGTGTTCTTTAATAAAGATACTCAGTTGATTGCATCCTGCCCTTGAGTTCACAACCCTCTCTCTGCTCGTCACATTGGTGACCCCGGAAGTTAACTCGCTCCCACCGACTTCCACCCCCACCCCCTCGCCCCTCCATCGTTGGTACTATGGCGGACTCTACGGCAGTTGGTGCTGCGGCCGCTCCATTCAAGCTACAACCCTAGTTGGAAAAGCAGGATCCTATAAACCCAAGGGCTCCAACAGGGAAAATATAGCCCAGTGAGGAAAGGAAATAAGGAAATGAATAAACTACAAGAAAAGTAATAAATACTCATATGAAACATTTTAAGAACTGTAACAGCATTAAATTAGATATTTCAAACATAAACTACAAAAAGAGACTTATGTCAGCCTGTTCAACATAAAAACATTTGCTGCAAGTATAAACTTTTGAAGTTCCATTGATTCAAGTACATGATTAGGAAGATCATTTCCCAAATTAGTCACACTTGGTAGAAATTTTTCTTAATTTTATAAAGATCTATAGTCTATTCCACTAAAAGAAATTCATAATATAGTCAGTCTTTTTAACTCTATTCGGGGAAGGATATTTAAACAGGTCCCTGTTACATACACTATATCTCTTGGGATATTCGCTCCGGGGGTAGTAGCCCCGGGATACCTCTACGGGTAAAATTCCCTGGTATATCACTCGCAGAAATATCCCAACTAGAAAGCTGCCTTGAGGAACTTCCATCGGGACGACATGGCTATCTTACTCAAAAATAGATTTTTCCCATGTCAAAATCATTTTTTAAGGGAGGAGTTATACCTAAGAATAGCTTTAACCTAATAGTGGGTAAGAATAGTTGTTAATTAAACGATAAGGAAACTCACCTCGTCTCAGGTCTTCCAGGCAAACCGGCTGATAGGACAAAAACTTGTTCCAGCTTCATCATCTGGTCGTTGATAGCTCGTATCATAATTGGGCTGAGTGAAATGGAAATAATAAAAAGCCTTTATGAAAGACACTGCAAGACTGTAAGTGTAAATGACCATGAAAAGCCTAAATGATTTTCAGACTAGTGAAAATTGATTAAGACTACAATGACCAATGAGAGAAATTACTCTTTCATTTCCCTTTAGTTTGTATTCATTTTTTTCTCTCAGTAATTTTCCAGTTTTTCTAGTGGTGCATTTGAATTGTTATCAGCTGTATAAAAATATGTTTTGTTTTTGAAAGTCGCAGAATTTTTATAATTTTTCTTAATAACTAGATTAAATTTTTCTTCTCAATTCTATTCTTGGAAATTACTATGAAGAATAATTTTTAGTTATACTACAAAAAAAAGTCGTTAGAATAAAAAGAAATATATGAAATATTCAAAGTTATCGGTGTGCTGTTGTTAAGATATTAATATTGCGTACTATGGTTTACTTTAGTCCAGTTTTATTGGCGAGTTAGTTTAGTAAACTATCATTGTGTCTGGAAGCTGTATCAAGAAAATTTTGATTCTGATTTGAATGTAAAGTGTGTCTTTCTGAGCATCCAAAAACTCAAACAAGCTATAAATGGAGCACATTACTTTTGAATTATCTTTACACGTTGAGCTAACTAAGCCTAGTTGTGTTTAAAAGGTCAAATAGGCCGTAAACAGAGCACTTTACTTTTAAATTATCTTGACACATTGAACAAAATAGGCCTACTGTCGTAGTATTTAAACAAGAGGGGAAGAGAGATAATACTCAAACAGGTTGCAGGCCTGAATGGATCATTTTACTTTTGGATTATCTTTAAGGATTGAGCTAACCTTTAGAATATAGTAATAACATTTTACTTTTAAAACATTTTTCTTACAGATTGAGCTAACTAGGCCTAATTTTGTTTAAACGAAAAGTGGAGAGAAAATCCTAAAAAATATTAGGAAAGACTCATTTAGCCTAAACCTCAGTGCATTCCATATAACATAATCCTAAATTTTGAATAACTTAAAAATACTTACTCATTAATGCTGCCTTCCTTATGCAACAAGTTCTTAGCAAACGTCGATGTTGCCGCTGTAAAGTTATCAACGGATTCTTCAAGAAGAGCTGCGTGTAAGGAAAAAATCATATTCAATTAATAAATTCTTACAATATACTTTGATTATTATTATTATTATTATTATTATTATTATTATTATTATTATTATTATTATTATTTTTATTATTATTATTATTATTATTAAATGCTAAGCTACAACCCTAGTTGGAAAAGCTAGATGCTATAAGCCCAGGGGCTCCAACAGGGAAAATAACCCAGTGAGGAAAGGAAACAAGGAAAAATATAATATTTTTAGGAGAGCAACATTTAGATAAATATTTCCTATATAAACTATAAAAACTTTAACAAAACAAGAGGAAGAGAAACTAGGCAGAAAAGTGTCCCCGAATGTACCCTCAAGCAAGAGAACTCCACCCCAAGACAGTGGAAGACCATGGTACAGAGGCTATGGCACTACCCAAGACTAGAGAACAATGGATTGATTTTGGAGTGTCCTTCTCCTAGAAGAGCTGCTTACCATAGCTAAAGAGTCTCTTCTACCCTTACCGAGAAGTAGCCACTAAACAAGTACAGTGTAGTAGTTAACCACTAGGCTGAAAAAGAATTGTTTGGTAATCTGTGTTGTCAGGTATATGAGAACAGAGGAGAATCTGTAAAGAATAGGCCAGACTATTCGGTGTCTGTGTAGGCAAAGGGAAAGAACCGTAACAAGAGAGAAGGATCCAATGTAGTGCTGTCTGGCCAGTCAAAGGACCCCATAACTCTCTAGCAGTAGTATCAGATAATATGCAGATAATTAGATTACATAAAAAAAACTAATTTCCGTGAGAAAAGCAAAGATCAGTCATATATAAACTACAGAACAAGAATTATGTTTAGAAAACAATCCAGAAAATTATTGTTTACTGCCATATTATAAGAAGTAAAATGGTGCAGGCCACAAAGTGTGTTGTAGTAAGGATGGCTTTACTAGGAAAGTCTTACCATTTTCCATTGTAACTTATACCTTTTCATTTTCCATTGTAACTTCAATATCTACTTTTTTCTAGACTTATACTCAGTAGCAGTTGTTGAAAACTTGTGATTTTCTATCCTTTCCTATAAGAACTGCTTATAATGATATAAATTATATAATAAAAAGCTAATACAATAAATAATAATTTTTTCCTATTGGTGAAATGATAGTTGACGAATACTGAGCTCTACAATTTAACTTCATATGTTTCAATAAGGTCCCAGTCTTTCACGCTACTGGCCCTTTGATAATCAAATAAACTTCGCTCCTGATCACTTACTGAAGAATTTTGTCTTGTAGAGGCAATGTTCTGCTACCAAGTTGTTAGTACTAAGAACAATTATTCTGCAGTATGAAGTATTTTACGGGCTGCCCAGCAGCAAGAGCCCGTGTCTTACATAAGGTAAGGCAATCTACACACACACACACACACAGTATTAAGTGACAGGTTTTCTATCAAAAGTATTCCTTATGATTTTGGTGCTTTATGAGGGTCTTCCTTTTGATGTTTTTCTGTACCAGATTTTTGTGATCATGTATAGCTCCTTGTTGCACATAACCGCATAAATCTCTTTGAAAGGTGTATTGTTGTCATCCTCAAATAGATTTCTATCTTGAGATTATCTTGTAAGGGTAGTGCAGGGATTATTCTTTAGCCAACAGCTAATAGATAATAGATCTAACCGAAATGTTTCATGGAGCTCCTCAAGGCACTAGAAGAGTTAGAAGACCCAGACCTACATGGCCGAGGACTATGAAGCGGGAAGTGGGAGACGATGAATGGAGAAGTATTGATTTAAAAACTCAAGATAGAGACGACTGGCGAAATCTATCTGAGGCCTTTGCGTCAATGGACGTGGGAAGAGATGATGATGATCATTACTCTGTCTTTAATTTGGATTTACCCACCCAAATTATGTTAAGTTTGAAACCTACCTAAAATTCGGCATGTTTCTTAGTGTTTTTAATACAAGGGGTCCTTGGGTTACGACGTTGATCCGTTCTTAAGACGCGGTGTAACCCGAATTTCAGTGTAAGTCGGAATACCATAAATAGATTACTCTATACGTACTGTACTGTACTGTAAAGTATTGTACTATACTAAAATGTATCAAATGACATAAAAAAAGTACTAGAGAAAGAGAAAACAATTCCTTACCACATGAATTAAAGTAAATATTAATAAAAAAAACAATTCCTTACCTTAATCCTATGGTTGGCTTGCATACTGGAAGGGATGTTGCAAGGGATGGAGAGACAGGTTTATTGTGGAGAGGAAGCTGCAAAAGATGCTGGAGAAACTGGGGCAGGTGAGTCAGGATTCTCTGGAAGTGAGACAGAAGATGCTGGAGAAGCTGGGGCAGGTGAGTCTGGAGGTGAGGCAGAACCTACAGAAGGTGCTGGAGAAGCTGGGGCAGGTGAGTCTGGAGGTGAGGCAGAAGCTACAGAAAGTGTTGGAGAAGCTGGAGAAGCAATAGAGGCAGCTGAGGTTGATGGTGGAGGCTTTGTAGCAATAGAGGCAGCCGAGGTAGACGGTAGAGGCTCTGTAGCAATAGAGGCAGCTGAGGTAGAGGGTAGAGGCTCTGTTATTGGCAAATCTGGAGTAGTAGAGGCAGCTGATGCAGAGGCAGCTTCACCTTGCACTTTAAAATTATGGTAATTGGTCTGAGCCTTAAATCGCATAAACCAACCCCTACTAGCTGAAAACTCTTCACTTTCACTTTCTTCTCCCCTTTCTTTTTTCAACGCTTCAAATAACCTTTTAGCCTTATCCTAAATTACCATTAGGCTCACCGGAAAATGCCGTTGATTTTGATCTTCCAACCAAAGCACTAATAATCTTTCCATTTCAATAATTAAACCACTATGCTACTTGGTTATCACTGTTGATTTCATAGGAGCAGATCCTTTCACATGTTGAACGATGCGCTCTTTGTCCTTAAGAATAGTAGTCACGGTCAAACGACTAAGGCCAAGCGCTCGGCCAATATTCGTTGGCATTTCACCGCTTTTAGACCGCTTAATAATATCTAATTTCACTTCCATGGTGATGGCCTTTCTTTTCTTAGACACACTACCATCAGAAGAATCTGCCTTACGCTTAGGAGCTATAACAAAAGGCAAAAAGCTCCAAAGAACGAGAGAGAGAAGAGGCAAACACAACCAAAATGGCGTAGAACTGGAACGGAGGGACGCCGTCTTCCTCCCCTGCAAACACCACAAAGCGTATTCATTCGCTGCGCGCTAGAAACTACTTCACAATTGTTTACGTCGCATACGAAGCTAACGCTGTAAGACGGAACGACGCTTAATATTATTTTTTATATTTTTATGGGGGCGCGTTCATAACCACAAAACAGCGTAAGTCGGGACCGGAGTAATCCGAGGACCCCCTGTACAACTGTATTTTTACGTGAACTCAACTGTGCCTTTTGTGACAAATCATTGTATTTGTGTTACCACTAATCATCTGGGGATATGTTTCTCCCAGATATGAAGTAAGAAAATTACCCAATTACTGGCGGAATGCAGTGCAGAAATATTGAAACTTAAATCATTAGAACCATTGAAAACCTTCCATATAAAATCAACTTAAGAATAATAATAATAATTGTAATGACTCACAGTACTTATCGTATATGTTAACCAATTTATCTCTGACTCCATTGACCTTGAAGCTGTCCAGATCTTTCTTGGCCGCCTCCGGGAGTCTCTCCAAGCTGTAGGGGATGATGACGGAGTCGCCAAAGTACTTGAGCGTTAGAAGGGCCACTCTGCTGCAGCCCTGGATGATCCTGAAACCAGGATCGATGTGGTTCTCCATCATGTAAAAGGTCTCGAAGCCCGTGTGGTAGGCGGGGTAGGTGGAGATGTCGTATTTATTCTGAAAGAATTGATGGATGTATAGAAAGTGATGTCAATAAAGTGATTTCAATAGCTAGGTAAACTGATAACCTTTGCCAGCTCTCAAGAGATCCGGAGGAAGTGAGGAGGGCTTTAGAGGAACCTGTTAGTGTGGGGAAGATAAAGAGGAAAGCAGAAAACTAGATGGCCAGATAAGGTAAAGGATGATATGGAGAGAAGAGGTTTGCTGGAAGTGAATGCCTTTGATAGAAGACATTGGAGAGGACGCATCAGGCAGCCGACCCTTTAATGTAGGGATAATGGTGGGTAAGAAGAAGAAGAAGAAGAAGAAGAAGAAGAAGAAGAAGAAGAAGAAGAAGAAGAAGGGGTCCGTAATGTGCTAGCAGAAACCGAGGTTATTCCAAATTATATATTCCTATCCACACTTCCCTTTTTTATCCTTTGTAAAATTGTTGAATATAGATAAATTTTTGTGACTGGTTCCTATTTTATTGCTGGCCATCCCTTTAGCTTATTACTTGATGTAAGATATCTTAACCTATTGCTTTATCGTGGAACTAAACGTAACTAAAAGAAAGAAATATAAATAAATGTGTGATAATTATCCAAGGCCACTCAGATGTAATGTATTACAATTTTTACAGAGAAGTGTTAACTCTTCCTAACACAACAGATAATTGAAGAACAATATCTCCCTACTTTAGATATAAAAAAACTTGGCTATCTTCTTCTGGTACAGTTGGACACAGGAAATGATGGCACATCTCGCCTGAGTGTACCCTCAAGCAAGAGAACTCTAACCAAAGATTGTGGAAGACCATGGTACAGAGGCTTTGGCACTTGCTACTCTAAACACAGTTATTATTATTATTATTATTATTATTATTATTATTATTATTATTATTATTATTATTAGCTAAGCTACAAACCTAGTTGGAAAAGCAAGGTGCTATAAGCCCAAGGCCTCCAATAGGGAAAATTACCCAGTGAGGATAGGAAATAAGGAAATAAATAAACGATATGAAAAATAATTAACAATTAATAATTGTTTGAGTTAGAAATACGGAGCAACTGCAAAAATATTTCAAGTATTAGAGCTTATACTAATGATCATAGGTTACTTGATATATTTGCCTTTGTAATAAAATAACAAGATCGGAATGGATTTACTGTGCAAATAACAATTAATGTAACTGACTAACCTTGTCAGTTCTGAACCAGATGTCCAGAGAGGGGATTCCACAATAAAACGAAAAAGGGGCGTAGTCACTACCTCCTCCCAATGTTTTCATTCTGGAAATCATAGAAAATTTATGAAAGATATCAATGAATGGATTGGCAGTTTAAAGGTTTAACGGCCGCTCATGAATGGCAGAGACAATGGACAGTGACATTGTCCTAGCAAGAAGGACAATGCCCTAGAGACTGACCTTACATACATATGATCAGAGCGCCAGCCCCTCTCCACCCAAACTAGGACCAAGGAGGGCTAGGCAATGGCTGCTGATGACTCAGCAGATAGACCTATAGGCTCCCCTAAACAATCCCATCTTTGATTATTTATTTTAAGTTTAAGAAATTGTATATATTGTGCTACTAACACTTTATTTTAGATGCATTTCACTATTACCTTTGTGTGAGCAGTAGTTATACAGCAATGCTTATTCTCATGAAACTTATCTGTCCAGATTTATCAAACTAACTGCAAAGTTCTGTAACATTTCATGAACTTACCATATTTCATTACAGCATAGGTTTATCAGTGAAGGTAATAAGGTCAACTTTATGCACAAGTTTAGTTTACTATTCATTATCATTCATTTCTAGAGTAGTGTTAAACAAGGATATATACTTTTTTTTTTTTTTTTTTTTTTTTTTTTTTTTTTTTGCAGAATTTGAATTCACAACTGGTTCTGAATCCAATTCATATTTTAGTACCAAACAATAAAGTACGCATTTCCTATTGCCATTGTTGCATGTGTTGATTAAATTGATAGATGATTGCCAGGTGTCTGATAGTTAATGTAAGATGGTAATATATCTGCCACACAGTATAGGCTGAAGTTCATCAAATAACACATGCATTCGTATCCAAAATAAAGTCACCATATATGTATGTCCATATAAAACATCTGAATTGTGACCTAAAGCGCAGTTACCACCATGGCATAACATACTTACTCGGGAGATGACTTATTTTGAAGCTTATGATAAGCAACCATTTCGTCATAGACCGTTGGTCCATCTCTAACTCCAGGAACCTGTGAAAAGAAAAGATGAGCCTCTCAATTGAGAAAAAAAAATATACAATTTTACTTATTTGAGCTGACAAGACAATAAAAAAAGTTATAATCAATATTCTGTATGTTAGTCCCTTGGTTATTTATTATTCATCCTTTCTTTTTTTCACCCACATTGTAAATTTCATTAAAAAGTTGAAAAGGGACTCTGTAAATTTCATTAGGATTTTGAAAAGTGACACTTTGAACATTTCATTAAAATTGTGAAAGCAGACACTTGGTGCATTTCATCAAAATTCTGAAAGGGGACACTTCGTAAATTTTGAAAATGACACTTTGCAAATTCTATTAAAAAGTTAAAAGGGGTCACTGTAAATTTCATTGAAAAGTTGAAAGGGGACACTTTGTAAATTTCATTAAAAAGTTGAAAGGGGACACTAAATTTCATTAAAATGTTGAAAGGGGAAATTTTGTAAATTTCATTAAAAAGTTGAAAGGCGACACTTCGTAAACTTCATTAAAAAGTAGGAAGCGGACACTAAATTTCAATAAAATGTTGAAATGGGGCACTTTGTAAATTTCATTCAAAAGTTGAAAGGAGACACTAAATTTCATTGAAATTTTTCTTTTTAACATCAGTTTTCCACATTGGAGTGGGTTTCACCACTGGGGTGCACCTTTCGGATTTATTAGCAACAATTTTTTTTAGAGAAAGGCTGCTAGTGCCCTGCCATTTTTTTTACCCCAACAGATGCTGGTACCCCTAAACAGCTGAGTGAACTTCTATGCAATATACATTTGTACCAAACATTCACTAATTACTCTTTCTCATAAATACGAACTCTTTTACTTTCTCTTTCCACATACCAATTTAGAGACTTCTTGAATAGCATCCCATATCAGTGGACTAGCAGGGACATTCAGAATGGGCCCAGAGGCACAGGTGTCCGTATTGATGTACAGCACAGATCGCTCAGATAGTTTCTCCACATGTTCCTGTAAATACAAACTGATGAATCGAGTACAAAGAACCAATTATCATTATTATTATTATCATCATTATTATTATTATTATTATCATTATTATTATTATTATTATTATTATTATTATTATTATTATTATTATTATTATTATTATTATCAAGATGGAAAAGAAGAAGAAGAAGAAGAAGAAGAAGAAGAAGAAGAAGAAGAAGAAGACCCTAGCATTATATTTCTAGGTTTCTGTCGTCCGAAGACTATCACTTAAAATCTGTATAAAAGTTGAAACATCTATCCATCTGTATACCAAGGCACTTCCCCCAATTTTAGGGGGTAGCCAACATCAAGACAAATGAAAAAAGGGGACCTTTCCTCTCTACGCTCCTCCCAGCCTGACGAGGGACTCGGTTGAAAAATGCAACAGGGAAACATGGTGAAGTTGATCAACCAAGTAAGAAATAGCATAGATTGAATGATTGGTAAAATGCATAAGCCAAATATTTTGAGGGCAAAGGGTGACTGGGAAGTACCTTTACCACCGCCTGCAGTATCAACCACAAAACACGTTAGAAAGGGTATCAAACGCACCCCTCTGAGTTGCAAAATACTGCATGATGAATTATATCTTCCCAAATATCAAATGATTATGATAAAAAAATATGAATAAAAAAACCCCTCTTGCTTGGGGGTACACTCGGGCACACTATTCTATCTTATTTCTCTTCCTCTTGTTTTGTTAAAGTATTTATAGTTTATATAGGAAATATCTATTTTAATGTTACTGTTCTTAAAATATTATATTTTTCCCTGTTTCCTTTCCTCACTGGGCTATTTTCCCTGTGGGAGCCCCTGGGCTTATAGCATTCTGCTTTTCCAACTAGGTTTGTAGTTTAGCAATTAATTAATCAATAATAATGGTAATGATAATAATAATAATGATAATAATGATAATAATAATAATAATAATAATAATAATAATAATAATAATAATAATAATAATAATAATAATAATAATAATTATTATTATTATTATTATTATTATTATTATTATTATTATTATTATTATTATTATTATTATTATTATTATTATACTGGCTTTAAAGTTATATTTTAACACATTTATGCTTCAGACTAAAAAAAGTTCACATCAGAAATATCAAAATGTGTCTTTACAGTAGGTGGAGGGTTTTTATCTGACTACTGGTTCTGAAGCCTCATTTTGACACATTTCTGCCTCAGAATA
Source organism: Palaemon carinicauda (assembly GCF_036898095.1). Classification (NCBI taxonomy): domain Eukaryota; kingdom Metazoa; phylum Arthropoda; class Malacostraca; order Decapoda; family Palaemonidae; genus Palaemon; species Palaemon carinicauda. Next base: position 953,955 of record NC_090765.1, on the reverse strand, counting down.
AGAATGATTTGTTGCTAGTTTTAGTAGTAGTTTTTTCACTAAAGGCCCAAGTCATTAGTTTTATCTTTGCTTGGGACTAATCTTGAGTTTTTACTTCCTTGTTGTTGTCTTACCTCAACCCACTCAGTTGAACCAATGATTCCATATTCTTCCGCTCCCCAGCTGCAGAATATGAGAGTTCGTCTTGGACGCCATCCTACATGCAAGTAAAGGGAAAATAGAGCTCTTAATTATTATCACCACTACTATCATTAGCCAGGTTGCAACACTGGCTGAAAAAGCATAATACCATAAGCCCATAACGACTTATACTAATCTACTCAACAATTGAATTTACTGCAGCAGTTTCAATGAAAAAGCTAAATCTAATTTTCTTAACATCCACATCCAATGAAATACATTTAAAGATTCTATTTATTTTGATTTGGGGTATGGATACTGAAAAATGGCAAGTCTACCAAAGAACATAATCAATCCAGGAAGATTGTTTTCATTGGTATGATAACAAATCTACTACAAGATTGATTTAAGGGCAGAGAATTTCACACTTTGGATGAATAGTTTGAAAGGTTGATAAAATTGCTTGACCTTTCGGTATGCGTTTTTTCCTAGCAACAAATAGTAGAGAAAAATAAATGGACTCTTCAAGAAATTCAATCTAAGAATCTGTCTTCTCAAAATACAGTATTATCAATGTATTTTCATTTGAAAATCAAATGCCAGAACGTGTAAGATCAGTAATTCTGAAATGGATATAGCTGTAGCCCTTTCATTTCTCATAGTAAATTTGACGGAGACTGGTGAATTAAATCCCTAAACTGTCAAGGCTTGTCTGAATGATTTAATCCCCTATAATAGAAGAAAACTGAAGCAGGAAAAATTTAACAAAATTAGACAGATAAGTGGGGAGAAGCAAGAGAGACCAGACGAATAGGAAAAGACAAGGTAATACAGAAAGATGCAAAGCTTAAATCAAAGACTGGAGAGGCCACTGCTGTGGTTGGGCAATATGATAGGGTTCAGGGCTAGCCTGGCTGACGTTCTAGTGAGTATCTATTCTGACGGAACTGAATTTAACACCTTTAATTTTCAAGTCACTAGATATCCCAAGCATCATCAATAATTGAGAGTGAAGAGCCTGAGTTTTAGCTGTTTACTGGGAAGGCCACTGCTGTGGTTGGACAGCACATTGGATATTGAGCTTGCCTGGCTGACGTTATGGTAGGCATCCCTTCTGATGGAACTGAATTTAACACCTTTAACCTTTAAGTCACTAAATATCCGAAGCATCATCAATAATCAAGAGTGAAGAGCCTGAGTTTTAGCTGTTTACTGGGGAGGCACCTGCTGTGGTTGGACAACACAGTGGATATTGGGCTTGCCTGGCTTACGTTCTGGTAGGCATCCCTTCTGATGGAACTGAATTTAACACCTTTAACCTTTAAGTCACTAGATATCCCAAGCATCATCAATAACTGAGAGTGAAGAGCATGAGTTTAAGCTGTTTACTGGGGAGACCATTGCTGTGGTTGGACAACACAGTGGATACTGAGCTTGCCTGGCTGACGTTCTGCTAGGCATCCCCTCTGATGGAAATGAATTTAACACCTTTAATCTTTAAATCACTAGGTATCCCAAGCATCATCAATAATTGAGAGTGAAGAGTATATTTTACCTCCTTTCATGAGCTCTCCAAGAACTCTGGCTGTCTCCAGCATCTGCGCTGTGCCGCTGGAAGGGTCAGCCGCACCATAGCCCCAAGCATCTCGGTGGTTTCCGATCAAGACATATCGATCTGCAAAGTCATACTTAAATAATTAGATAGATGCAAATGTACATAAAGAGGCACATTATTATTATTATTATTATTATTATTATTATTATTATTATTATTATTATTATTATTATTATTATTATTATTTTTATTACTATTACTATTATTATTACTTCCTATGCTACAACTCTAGTTGAAAATAGGATGCTTTTAGCCCAAGGGCTCCAGCAGGGAAGAATATCCCAGTGAGGAAAGGAAATTAGGAAATAAATAAGCTATATGAGAAGTAATGAACAACATTAAAACAGGTATTTCATAAATGAAATATAAAAAGAAATTTATGTCAGCCTGTTCAACATGCAAACATTTGCTGCATGTTTGAACTTTAGAAGTTCTACTGATTCAATTACTTGATCAGGACAGATAGATAAATAGATTTGTTATTTCGACATCAGAAATAAGAGAATAATTGAGAAATTAATTCATCTGGGTGCAGTCTATAAACAAATTGATTTGCTTAATTTCCAGGGCATCTCTCTCTCTCTCTCTCTCTCTCTCTCTCTCTCTCTCTCTCTCTCTCTCTCTCTCTCTCTCTATATATATATATATATATATATATATGTACATACATACATATATATATATATATATATATATATATATATATATATATATATATATATATATATATATATATATATATATTGGTGTGCTACTTTTATAAGCACACATTGAGTATGTGTTGTTTCAGATGTGTATAGCTGGATAACAGAGTAGGCCTACATCTTATTAGCTTTAAAAGTATTTATTAGTAAAAACAACAGAGTTAAACATCTCCATCACTGGAGGGAGCTGGGTTGGTCAGATGACCAATTCTGGTGAAGTATAGATATGAACTGACTAACTTATCGATATCACAGATATCGTATGCTTAGTTTATATAAGTTTCGTCACAATCTCGGAAGACACCTGCATCCGGTGACGTCACAAACTTTCACACGCTGATGCATGGTGTTGACACATTGTCACATTGTTGAGGCTACATTGTACGTCCTGTTTATGATTTGAATGACTACAGCAAGTCCCACGGCTAGCACCTTCATCCAAAATGACATATTACATCATGTGTTTTAAACATGTAATATTAACTTATTTTAACTATTACATAAGCTCGGCCAGCTATCTCAATTTTTGCACAAAAATTTCACAACAAGCCAAAACATGGTTACTAGGTGTGACTGGACATATGTATTATTCTTTGTTTAACTTCAGCCATAATCAAACGAGGACGAATGTCCAAAATAGGCACATTAAAAAATAATAACAACAATGCATATGAAAAAGATATTACCAAAGCAAAAAAAAAAATGCATGATAAAATAAAGATCATATATATGGTACATTGCTAGCAAATGATTATATGGTACAAAAAAAAAACTACTGACTTACATATGATTCGGTAACTTGTTGAAGAATAATTGTTACCTTTGTCAGAAACATATAGTAACATAATACTCAATTTTTTAGTGCACAACATGAATTCCTGGTACGTACACGTACCACGGTTTCGTACATATATATATATATATATATATATATATATATATATATATATATATATATATATATATATATATATATATATATATATATAGGGCTGATATATTTTATTAGATGCCCATAGATTCTGTTATGTATTTTTTTTCTCTTTTCTTTTTTAACATTCCGGCTTATATATTTTTATTAAATGCCGAGAGAAAAAATGATTTATATCTTTTTTTTTTTTTTAAATGTTGTTTTAAATGTATTTTTAACAATGCAAATGTAGAAAATTACTTCAATTACATATTACTAGCGTACTAACAGCTTTTCTTACAAACACTTTCCGACAATTTACTCCTTTAGCGAATGAGGTGGCCACTCAAACGGCTTTAAACTGAATTAAATACGGAGTATTGTCGGGACAAGGCGAAACATTCTTTTGTAGCTGCATACTGTGCCGTAACCTACGCCAAACAAGGATGTTCACGGCGATAAATATCACCACCGTGAAAGCCACACCTGCTAGTAGTATGGGGTGAAGGATTTCCTTATAAGTCGATGACAGGTGGTCCCTTTCGGTAAGCTTCATCAACCGCTTTGCAACCTGTCTGTTATACGGGAGAGGGAGTGCTGGCATTGTAGAGGTCCACGTGAAGTTCGCGAAGTAGGCTCGTTCTCTGATGAGTGTCCGTAGACCAGTCACCATGGAATTAGGGGAAGTCCCGATACAACCATCTGCTGCGACGAAGATGTGGGTGAAGGACGTGGATCCGTCAGGGCATGATACATTGAAGCCGTCCTTGTCGTATCGTATCCACGAGCCATTGTTCAGTCTACAATTGAACTCATTATTGTCAAAGGGATAAAGCTTATCCAGACAATTTTCACTTGTATGGGAGAGAGCACCGTCTAGCACTATACCTAACTCGCATGAATCCATTAAGTTTTTATGGAATTCAAATGATTCAGCTGTACATATTTTTCTATCCATTGCGTCTGAACAGTGAGTTAATTGATTTAAGTCTTTAATGACCGTATATGTTTCCTTGTCTGGGGAAATCAATACGTGTCCTGTCAAACTGGATATTACTGGATTTGAGTGATTCGTCATGAAAGTCGGAAATGGTGATATCCTGTAAGATTGTCAGGCATCAGAAGAATCAAAGAGAATTGTAATCATAATCTTGTTATTATCTACGTTTACTATAATTAGGCTGTAATCAAATTCTAACCTATGTTTGTCTAACAAAGGAACATAGCCTAGTTTATCCCTTCCGTTCTCCAGAATTAACTTTAAGTAACTTATAGGCAACAAATGGGGCGACAGTACACCTTTAGTTGCTAACGTGATAGCTTCTACATAATCCTTGGATTTCTCAACGAAATGTGCAATTCTGTTATGTATGTGATCTATCTTTGGATCATAATACGTTAATGTTGCCAACAAATCCTGTACTTCCATAATCTGAACGATATTATTTGAATGTTCATTTACTAAATCCATAATTTTATTGATTGAAGCTAACTGATTCCTTAGTTCTGACATAATCAATTCATCTTCATGAGTCAAGAACTCAATTTTCTTATTTTGATTACTAATTTTAAGACGATTGGAAATTCCTAAACCTAAACTTGCAACAGACCCAAAGATGTTTAATGCAGCATAAATAAATGGATTCCGTCTTTCTTTATGTTCGTGTCCTACAGTCCACATCAAATGGTCATAAGCCAAAGATCCTGTCTCGTCAGTCTTATTTTTCAAGTCATCAGATAGCATCTCTGCAACCTTTAATGTTGATCCAAGCAAACTCTCTGTAGTCAAATGAAAATGTCTTCTATGCAACTCATCCAATGAGGCAGAAAACCTTGAAATGGCGGTTCTTAAGCTAGTGACATCATTCTCTTGAAGAAAAATTGCTTGCATATTCACTTCTACAATTACGTTGGTTGATGTAATAAAAATGTCTTCTTGTCTTTCAACTATAGTGCCATATTTAAAATTTATACTTTTAGTTTTAGAGCTCATCCCACACGAGAAAAATGTCTGAGCGAACAATATCACTCCCAACAACAAAAAATTCATCTTGGAAACCTGTAACGAGAAAAATATATGTAATTACTCCTGTATTAAAAAGAAAACTTTTAATCACATAAAATAAAAAAAAATTTTCCCTCACTTCTTTTCCTCTCTTTTCTTTTTAATTTCTTATGTGAGCCAATAGTACTATTCTCTCATCCGTGGGTTGGGATACGTTTTGAACTCTAAACCTATTGGCCGTTAATGTTTCCAAAATGTTAAATGGGCCTTCAAACTTAGGTGTTAGTTTATAATTGAGCCCTTTTCGTACATTGATTTGAATATATACATTATCACCCACGGTATATGTTTTAGTTGGCTTCGCTATTTTATCATGATTCCTTTTCATTATGATTTGTGATTCTTCTAAATTCTTTCGAAGGATATCATATCGACTTATACTTGCATTTATACATTCTTTTAAAGGATTTGATAGATTAGTTGTAGGCGTTAATACATGGAAAGGCGTTCTAACTGGGGTACCATACAATGCTTCATGCGGTGACATTTTAATTGATATATGATATGAATGATTCAGAGTACTCAGTGCCGCCGGTATTGCAATATCCCAGTTGGGGTCTGATCCCCCTAGTGTTACCCTTAATATATTTAATATCTTCCTATTTGCTCTTTCCACTAGCCCATTTGACTCTGGGTGATATATCATGGTATTTATTTTCTTTATGCTGAGGAATTCACACAATGAGGTAAGAAAGTGATTATTAAATTCACCACCCGAGTCTGAGATTATCGTGCGTGGAATTCCATGTTTACAAATGTAACACTCGTAAAACTTCCTAGCGCATTCAATCGCAGTTTTAGTTTTAAGCGCTATTAGTTCTGTATATCGAGTTAAAGCATCTATAATTACTAAGAGGTGCTTATTTCCTCTGTCTGACTCGTAAAATCCTGTTAACAAATCTAAATGTATTCTTTCAAAGGGTTGATTGGGCACGGGATAAGCCCCTAGGCTGACAGGTGTTTTCGTATGCCCTTTGTTTTCCTGACATGTGCGACAATTAGCTATGTGTCTTTTTATATCTGTAAGCATTGTATGCCAATAAAACAATGATTTGGCTTTCTGTGACATTAATGAGAACCCCGGGTGTCCATGTAATGGATTTGAATGCAACCAATTCAGGACAGTGGAAATAAGTGAGATTGGTACTTCTACCTGGTCGTTAGTTACATGTGGTGTATTGCGGGTTTTCCTTGTCACAGTCCTACACAGAATATTATCTTTGATTATATAACTCTGCTGCTTATACTTTATATATTCCTTTTCCTTATGATTGCCTTTCAAAGCATTTATAATTGTTTCTATTTTCTGATCTTTTCTTTGCTCAGTCTGTAACAATTCAGCGCTCCAGCCTAAATCTTCTTGTTCAGATATTGTTTTTACAATAGGCATGGATGTTGATATATCTATTAATTCAGCTAAAGGCTCCGTACAAGATGACACGGGGTTGCGTGATAATGCATCCGCAATGATATTTGCTTTCCCAGGTAAATACCCGATTCTTGCGCCAAAATCTTGAATGATCAAATGCCACCGAGTTCGTTTAGGGCTGTGGTTGAAGCCTTTAAAGAACTCTGTTAGTGGTTTATGGTCAGTAAGAACCTTAACGGGATAACCGTAAATTATGAACTTAAAATGCACTAGCGAATTAACAATAGCTAGCCCTTCCTTGTCTATTACTGCATACTTACTTTCGGAAGTTCTCAATTTTCGAGAATAGAAAGCTATCGGGAAAAAATTGTTTATCATATTGCTGAAGCAATACCCCTCCTACTCCTAAGTCTGAGGCGTCTGTTGCAATGAAGAATTCCTTACCGAAGTCAGGAAATTTTAAGATAGTAGAACTACACAGTTCATCTTTCAAAGTATTAAACGCCTGTTGATGTTGCTCAGACCATATGAAATCTACGCCCTTCTTCGTAAGATTAGTTAAAGGAGCGGCTATTATTGAATAGTTGCGTATAAAACGCCTGTAATATCCACTACAACCCAGAAATTGCTGTATTCCCTTGACATTAGTAGGTATGGGAAAATTACGTATAGCCGACACCTTATCATGGACTACTTTAAGACCTTGGCTTGACACCATGAAACCCAAATATATTAATTCTGTTTTGAAAAATTCACACTTACTAATCTTTACCCTTAAGTTATGTTGTCTTAATCTCTGTAGTACTAGTTCTAACTTACGTAGATGTTCTTCTAAGGTGTTGGAAAAGATTAAAAGATCATCCATATAGGCATGCAATATATCCCCTAACAAGTCTCCAAACACTATGTTAATCATTCTTGTAAATGTTATAGGAGCACAACGTAAACCAAAAGGCATCCGTAAAAATTCATAATGTCCCCTGGCTGTGCTGAAGGCTGTGTATGGGATACTATCTTCTTCTAATGATATCTGATGAAAGCCTTTAAGTAAGTCCAAACTGGTAAAATATTTATTCTGACCTAACAAAGACAAAATATCGTCAGTACATGGCACTGGGAATCGATCAGGGATCGTCTCCTCGTTTAGACGATGGAAGTCGACGCAGATACGCCATGTTCGATCTTTTTTCGGTACAACTATTAAAGGAAAATTATAAGGGCTGTTTGATTTCTTAATGACTCCTTCTTCCAGCATTTTACCTACTTCATCATTTATTTCATTCTGGAATTTCATAGGGAGTCTGTACGAGGGTACATAGATAATTTTCTGCTTGTCCTTTAACCTTATTTGATGCTCGATCACATCTGTTTTTCCTAAGGATCCATCCTTAGTGGAAAAAACATCATGATATTTAGTTAAAAGTCCAAAAACATTCTGCTGAATTTCTTCGTCTTGAATGTCTTTATTGATTTTATTTTTAATAGATCGCAAAAGGGATTCATCCGCAACTGATTGAGAGTGATTGATTTCAGCAACGGTAAGAATACGATGTTTATAAACTTCTACATCAAAGATATTTTGATTTTTGTGAATTACTAAAGTGTTATTTAAATGATTACAGACTTCAATATTACATTGTTGATGTGAGCCTACTGTATAAATAGCTTGTGTGACAGACAATCCGTTAGTTTTCAAAGTTTCGGAAAGGATTAATATTTCAGATCCCGGTAACGTTTTCTTTATTTGCACTATTAAATTCGAAGGTATGTTTGGCTCGATAGATTACGTGCAAGATGATATTACGGGTGAACGAGAATTCTGCTGGGTCGCGTATATTATTTCTTTATTAGTGAGACAAGTTATTGGTTCTTCAACGTACGTTACGGTTACATTTGTCGTCTCCTTTTTATCCAAAACTGATTTTAAGGTATTAGAAGACTTATAGAATTTCCCTTTGATATACACGCCGTGCTTGGCAGGGGCTAAGATAATGTTTTGATTTCCCATAGATGGGTATCCTATAATTACAGCTGGATACATATCAATGTTTTGTACAACAACAAATGTATCGGCAAACGTGCGTTTACCGACTTTGAACTAAACATGAGTTATGCCTATGACATTTAATTCATTATTTCCTATACCCGAAAGTCTAATTCCGGATTTTTCAATCGGAAAGTTCGAAAACAACAAATGATGTGTCTTCAAATCCATGATATTACGTGGACTACCAGAGTCAAAAAATAACGTAAAGGATTTGTGTTCTAAATTTACAGCATATAAGGTTGGCCGTAACTCATTTTGGCTTATTATTGTATGAATTTGTTGCAAATCTACGGGAGCATGCACTGTTTTACTTAATTCGGCCGTGTGTTTCATAGGAAAATCTATTGTCTCACAATTATCTGATAAAACATTAAATTGATTATTCAATACTATTGATGTTGACATAAATGACCTTGACCCAACATCACTCTCTTCCCCTCTAGAGTTAACTATGTGGTATTTGCTTTGCTCTGCACATTCTGAAAATTAGTCTGACCTTGCGAGGTCTGGTTTGACGACCCAGGTTCAGCGATATTTGAAGAAGTGTTTGTTTGTTTTGGACTCTGAACTGCATTGACATTTGGTTGTTTCTTCTTATTGTTAAAATGAGGATTTTTCTTTTTATTTCCATATGGAACTGACTGTGGAATTGACTGTGTATTTCTGGGATATTGTTGTGTCTTACGCGAGTAACATTGATTATATGAATGTGTTGCAGTGTTGTGAATCGAGCAAAATTTCGTTCTGCAGTCTGCGCTTAAGTGACCTTGACGTTTGCAGATATAACACGTCATTCCCGCTACTTGACTGTTAACTACGTTCACTGTTTGTGGCTTTGTTTCATTCTTTGCAAAAACTTGAGTTAACACGGGATCGAGATCTGGACACTTGGACATGTGTTTCTTTATCTGTTTATAGACATCCAATTCCGTACTTGCAGGCGTTAACTTCTTATCAAAACACCGCACTAAAGCTTCAGGCAACATAAGTGTCATGCAAGTTAAATACATTAATCGTAAAAAATCTTTCACGAAGATGTTATCGCTAGTAACCCAAGTGGAATGACCTAAAATGTCCTGATATTCGTTAAGCCTATCAGCTATGAGAGCTGCTCTCTCAATAACATTAAGCCGATTCATAGTGGCTTGATTAAGTGTATTTCGTAACGTTAATACTACATCCAAGGCTTCCTCACCCCCATAGATTGCGCGTAACCTAACTTTGAAATCATCCCAGGTAACTGCTTCTTGAAATGAAACACCTCTTAAATACGCACTCGCATCCCCCTTAGAAAAATCTATAAAACTTTTAGCTTCTTGTAATTGTACAAAAGGGTCTACGATCTGTTTGGCATTTAAATGGGCATCGACGGATGAAATCCATGACTCCACATTTTGTGGCAAGAACCCGTTGACCCGACCCTGAAAAGGAAGGATTGCTGACCTGGCATTTACAAGCGTCACAATTGGAGGAGGATTAGTCTGGCCTACACCACTAGGTCCAGGGGAAGGGCTCACAGGGGAAGTCATGACTGCTGTATTTCTTTTCCTATCTCTTCGACCCCTTGCAATTCTATCAAAATATCTATGTGAGTACAGACGTCCACTGCGTAAACGCATATGTATAACAAAATTCCCCAAACAATGTTACTAATCCCAAAACATTTCCTGAGAATTTCTGAAAGAAAAAGGAATTAGCACAAAGAGAGAAAAATTCTAGATGAGAATTTGGAGTTGAACACAGTTTCCTTTAACAAAAGATTAGCAATTCACTCACCCCAGTAATAATCGACTAACGACTCGTTATAACTACACTTCACTGCCCAAACTGGAATGAATTAAAAAATTTGTACTTAGCTTATATATGGGTCTGTGTGATGTCGACACGTCCTCTCTCTCTCTCTTGATGTTTTGTTAGCGATGTATCGTTCGAGTTTCTTGTTGAATGTAGTGCTTCCTGGGTATGTTTTGCAATTGTTGAACGCCAGTCCTTGGGTTTCCTAGGATGTTGATTGAAGATTCAGTTTGTATTCATAACATTCGTTAATGTTAACTATTCCGATGGACTATAATACTTAGTCAAAATTGTAGATTCATGTAGATAATGCTGAGTTCTTGAAGATCTTTCTCTGGGTTTACAGCTTTTATTTTGAAGTCTTGAAGATCTTTCTCTGGTTTTACAGCTTTTATTTTGAAGTCTTGAAGATCTTTCTCTGGCTTTACAGCTTTTATTTTGAAGTCTTGAAGATCTTTCTCTGGTTTTACAGCTTTTATTTTGAAGTCTTGAAGATCTTTCTCTAATTCTTAGAGTTTAACCGCTGCCACCATTTATTGGTGTGCTACTTTTATAAGCACACATTGAGTATGTGTTGTTTCAGATGTGTATAGCTGGATAACAGAGTACATCTTATTAGCTTTAAAAGTATTTATTAGTAAAAACAACAGAGTTAAACATCTCCATCACTGGAGGGAGCTGGGTTGGTCAGATGACCAATTCTGGTGAAGTATAGATATGAACTGACTAACTTATCGATATCACAGATATCGTATGCTTAGTTTATATAAGTTTCGTCACAATCTCGGAAGACACCTGCATCCGGTGACGTCACAAACTTTCACACGCTGATGCATGGTGTTGACAGTTAAGAAAAATGTCACATTGTTGAGGCTGCATTGTACGTCCTGTTTATGATTTGAATGACTACAGCAAGTCCCACGGCTAGCACCTTCATCCAAAATGACATATTACGTCATGTGTTTTAAACATGTAATATTAACTTACTTTAACTATTACATATATACTGCATAACCATTCTCTCAAAGGGTGGTTCAAGAGTGTAAACACATCAAACACACTGCCACTCACTCAATTACAGCGTAATCGTAGCCTAGTAAATCTAAAATGTTATTTACTTTATATACCTATACAAAGTAATCGGCAATGTCTTAATATTCTTATTATTCCTCTATAAAATCTATGCCATTCACTCTTATACTTGAGTTTTCACATGCATTGTTTAGGCAAAACTTCATATATTCATGTGGTTTAGGTGTTATACCTCATTCCAATTTTGATTGGCCAAAAGGTCGCTGATCCTACTAGTCTAAACAAGTTTTTCCATCTTATTAACGCATGACTATAATATTCTAGGAAAAATAATGAGAAGGCAGCCAATCAGCGTCCGTTCTCAGGGCGCGCTACGGCCAATGAGAGGCCGGCTAGAATTTGTCTTCCCTTTGGGTTATTTTTCGATGTTTTGTGAATGTAAAATGGCTGACGAAGTACCACAATGTGTGCCAGAGTTTGCTACACTTTCAGATTTTCGGAAAATGTCACAAGACGACCGAAAGTGGAATGAAAAGTGGCTAAAATCAAGTGTATCTCTGGTAAAAGTTGTACTTCGTCTTTTACCGGTAAAGTTGTGAAGCAACGAACTATTTGACACCCTTGTGATTGTTCAATATTCCTCAAAGTGTTTTGATGGCTTTGGCCTGTATAATATCAACCTGATTTCCAGTGATTTCTGGAAAAGTGGATGTGGGTATATAAAAATTTCGAATATCCAGAAACACACCATGATCATGACTGATATAGTATTTTATAAGACTCATAACATTCACGGGATCAAATACCTTGAACCTGGTGATGTAAGTGATGAAGATAAGAATGTGAGTGTGCGTTGGTTCTTTGATAAAAGATAAAAGAAATATAATGCAAATAAAGAAAATAATAAAAAATAAAAAATAAAACAAAATAGCCTTTAACTGTTTCAGTAAAACAAGGTCAATATTCATTTTGAGTATCTATGCCTACATAAGGCTATTTTGAATATTTTAAGTGCCTGGCCCTAGATATGAAAATAAAAAAAAAGTCAGTGACTCAGTAAAAGACTACCTATTTTCACTTTGAGTATATAGTATCTATGCTCACATAGGGCTATTTTAAATATGAATTTTAAGTGTCTAGGTCTACATAGTATAGTACCATTGCAATAAGTAATTTTATTGGATCTAAGTATTAAAATCCGGTGTCGTTAATAAGTTTTATAATTTTTTGCTTTATAATTAGTAATATTAAGTATTTTATTAGTGCACTGCCTCAGTTACGTCACAAACTGTATAACCTCTACCAACTACTTAAGGCAATGTGATTAGTGCATTATTATTATTATTATTATTATTATTATTATTATTATTATTATTATTATTATTATTATTATTATTATTATTATTATTACTGAATGTTTTACAGTAGCAATGATATTTACATTTTATGTCTATTCTATAATCCACCTATGTTTAAGATCCTTAATATAATAAAGAACAAGTGTCTGGCTATATATATATATATATATATATATATATATATATATATATATATATATATATATATATATATATATATATATATACATATATATATATATATATATATATATATATATATATATATATATATATATATATATATATATATATATATATATATATATATCCCATACTTATACTTTCTTAAAAACATATACACGTATCCATATTTGTAAAGGATACTGTATATACACATATATAGTACACACATACAGTATGTATATATATATATATATATATATATATATATATATATATATATATATATATATATATATATATATATATATATATATATATATATATATATATATTATATAATAAATATAAATATGTGTGTGCTCAAGCTTGTAATATCTATTCATGTGTGCGTATGCTTGTGCATGTTTAAAGACCAGATAAACCATCAAGAATATAAATTAATCTACCTTTTATATATACAAATATTGACCTCATAGGCTACTGCACAGTATATGAGGCAAAGCTATTAGCAATCTAACCTGGCTCGACCTCTCCCTTAATAGTACCCACGACGTTGTAGGATCTGTGTATCTTCCTCGAGTTGTGGGACTGGAGGCGAATGGAGTGGTCCTTGAACTCTTGCGCCATCTCAGGTCCCAAATTGTAAGGCAAGCCCTTCAGACCACCCACCCAATCCTCGGGTGGGGCCTGTCCTCCCATTTTTCTGTAATTAGTGATTTTTTTTATTATTATTATCGTCTTCATAATGGTATTATCGGGTTTCATTATGACCCTTGGTTATGAACAAATTGTTATTATTATTATTATTATTATTATTATTATTATTATTATTATTATTATTATTATTATTATTATTACTACGAGCAACCAGACAATGCCCAAGAAACTGACCACATCTAAATATGATCAGCGCCCAAGCCCCCTCTCCACCCACACTTGGAACAGGGAGGGCCAGGCAATAGCTGGTGATGACTCAGCAGGTATAGCTATAGGGTCTCTCAAACCCCAATCCTTAGCTCACAAGGATGGTGAGCTTCAGCTCACAAGTGAGTCAGTATTAGCATGAAGAATAATTTGAAGGTTTAAAGGTTACTCATGAATGGCAGAGGCAAGGGTCAGGGCAATTCCCAGACTAGAGCACTATTTTAACCGAATCTCCTTTGTACAGTCTCTGCCTGGTGATCACCAGACTGGGGTTCGAGTACCGCTTGAACTCATTAGTTCTTTTCGTGGCTTCAACATCATCCTTTGAGCTAAAGATGGGAGGTTTGGGGGAACCTATAAGTCTACCTGCTGAGTCATCAGCAGTCATTACCTGGCGCTCCCTGGTCTTAGCTTGTGTGGAGAATGGGTTTGGGCGCTGATCATGTGTAGGTCTATATACGGTCAGTCTCTAGGGCATTGTCCTGCTCGCTGGAGCATTATTACTGTCCCTTGCCTCTGCCATTCATAAGCGGAATATAAACCTTTAAATAATATATACAATATATATATATATATATATATATATATATATATATATATATATATATATATATATGTATATATACGGTATATATATATATATATATATATATATATATATATATATATATATATATATATATATATATATATATATATATATTTATATATATATGTATGTATATATACGGTAGATATATATGTATATATATATATATATATATATATATATATATATATACATATATATACATATATATATATATATATATATATATATATATATATATATATATATATATATATATATATATATATATATATATTGCTTTCATCAATAACTTAAAATAAAATGTAAGACCGAATGAAATTCTATCTACTCATGTAAGTCACAACTTCGAACTGAACCCTACTCTCTTGTAAAAGATTATTTACTAAAATATACAAAATCCAGAAAAGTTTAACTGCAAAGTTGAGAAACTCACTCCAAAATGACCCTTGCGTCGTCATATCCTATTGGCTGACATGGAATATTTGGGAGACCAGCATCTTCCTCGTTGACTCTATAAGCATGCTCTGAAAGTATGGAAGAAGATTAGTACATTAAAGTACGCTTGTACACACAAAGTCAATTATAAATGGAGAAGTATTGATTTAAAAGCTCAAGACAGACAAATGGTGAAATCCAACAGAGCCCCTTAACGTCATTAAGCGTAGGAGATGATGAGTACCGTTATTATTATTATTATTATTATTATTATTATTATTATTATTATTATTATTATTATTATTATTATTATTATTATTTTCTACACTCCAACACTAGTTGGAAAAGCAGAATGTTATAAGCTCAAGAGCCCCAACAGGGAAAATAGCCCAGTGAGGAAAGGAAACAAAGAAAAATAAAATATTTTAAGGACAGTAACAACATTAAAATAAATATTTTCTCTATAAACTATATAAGAACTCTAACAAAACAAGAGTAAGAGAAATTACATAGAATAGTGTGCCGAATCTTGAACGAACTCTCAGTGACGTAGAATTTATACAGTATTATTCACTTTTATTGTATATCATTTATAAGCCCATTAAAAATATTTTGTTACTTTTTACATTTTGAGTTTAAGTGACTATAGTACATTGCAGCAAATGTTTTTAATGTTAAACAGACTGATACTTCTCTATCTACAGTTTATATATGAGAGATCTGTTTTAATGTTGTTACTGTTCTTAGAATATTCTATTTTAATTTTTCATTACTTGTAATATAATTTATTTATTTATCTCTTTATTAACTTTCCTCACTGTCAATTTTTCCCTGTTGGAGCCCTTGGGATTACAGCATCCAACTTTTCCATCTTGGGTTGTAGCTTAGCTGCTACTACTACTACTACTACTACTACTACTACTACTACTCTCAACATGAGGAAAATATGGCGCTTTCTTTATTTGTAACTTAACGCAAATATTTGAATCAAATCTTATCAGCAAGGAGGATCAAAATCTTACCTGTAGAAGGCCACCCAGGAGTGAGGGGGTCTCCATCCCCCATGAAGGTTGTTCCTCTCTGCATGCCACTTCCGGGAAGCCAGAAGGTGTTTGGGTAGATCTCCTTTGGCTCTACTCCTTCAAGAGCCACATCTCGTGGATCTGAGTAAAGGATGATTGCTTTGGCTCCTCGCTGCTCTGCGTGTAGAAGCTGAGGAGAAAGTTCTTGTTTAGTTTTCATGTTCATAAAGATTTCGATTGCAAGAAGAATTTTTTTTTTTTTTTTTTAAATAGGCATTTAGTTTTGATGGAGATGTCAATGCTCGAAAGATAATGTTTTCATTATTTAAGAGAAATATTTGAGTTCTGAACATTTCTATATAAAAAAGAAAACGTTTTTTTTTATTGAGGGAAATATTTTGACTTTGCAAAGAGAAAAATATAGTTCAGTTGAAACTTGAAATTTAAAAGATAATTGCACTTACAGTGGATTGTTAATTGTATGATAGGTTTTGTTTTAATGACTAATTTGGAATAATTTTTCTTTTCTTAATTTTATGAAATGTTTGGTTATGAAGTAAAAAAGAAAGTAACTTTACTTATATGAATTTTTCAAATTTTACCCAATTTTTCGAATGAAAAGAAGTATTTAGAGAAGAAAATTATCAAATTAACTAAATAGAAAATTAATTGTATATAACTACAGTAGATAGAAGAGCGAAACATGTGAAGTCTTAAAAACTAGACATATAAAGGTTATTCAGTAGGGTTAAGAGGTACGCAGGGAAAAAAGACCAATATTCACAGCAGGAAGCCTATTCTAAATAGGCTAAGGTGTGTTGTCAGTTGGTAATAAAATCTCTCTTTAGGGGATGTTTTGCAACAAGAAGTCAGCAACTAAAAAACAAGATGAAAAGAGTTGAGAGTCATATATCAACTAAGACCACAATTTAGGTCCGTCTTTTATCACTCCTTTTATGATGTGGATTTGGTGTTATTGCGAAACTAATAAGAAAAATTAACTTTTCATACAATAAATAATGAAAAAGTAAATGGTATACTTGAGACCCTTCTTAAAATTACTTTATAAATTAAAATAGAAGACCTGCTATTACATATTGCTTGAAGAAGTCGGACACAGATCACTCTAGGATCTAACTACGGCATTGTAAATGTTCAGTGGCTACTTTCCTCTTGGTAAGGGTTGAAGAGACTCTTTAGTTATGGTAAACAGCTCTTCTAGGAGGGCACTCCAAAATCAAACCATTGTTCTCTAATCTTGGGTAGTGCCGTAGCCTCTTTACCATGGTCTTGCACTGTCTTGGGTTAGAGTTTCTCATGCTTGAGAGTACTCTCAGACACTCTATTCTATCTGTTTCCTTATATACTTTTCTCACTGGGCTATTTTTCCTGATTGAAGTCCTTGGAGTTATTGCAATTTGCTTTTCCAACTAGAGTTGTAGCTTAGCTAGTAATAATAATGACAATAATAATAATAGTCTTGGGTAATGCTATAGCCTCTGTACCATGGTCTTCCCCAGCTCTCTTGCTTGATACACGCAGACACTATTCTGTCTCTTTCCTTATTTCCTTTCCTCACTGGGATATTGTCCCTGTTGGAGCCCTTGGGGCTATAGCATCCTGTTCCTCCAACTAGCGTTGTAGCTTTGCTAGTCATAATAATATTATCCATCCCAGACAGAGGCCCAATAGCTATGCCAATGGGTCACAATGAGATGTCAGAAATCGATGTATTCTTATTCTCCTAACTGTTCGAAACCTATCTCAGCAGTCTGGAGCAACAACGAAGCCTCGGAACCACTAACTCTCTCTCTCTCTCTCTCTCTCTCTCTCTCTCTCTCTCTCTCTCTCTCTCTCTCTCTCTCTCTAACAAACTTGCATTGACCAGTTTTAACAGAAATAAACGCACCCTTGCTAGGAAAGCATTAACGCCATTAAACTGGTCGAAACAGCAGTCCGGAAGAACAACGAATTCCATGAATCACTAACCTTATTCCCTCTGAAGATCTTTCCGTATCTTGCCATGACGATGTGTCCAGCGACGTCAATCCCAAGTTCTTTCAGTTTATCAAAGTCTTCCACTCGTCCATAGTTGACATACACGACTCTGATCCCCGGAGATGTCTTCACGTCTCCTGCGGAATGGAAATATAGGTCAGATAAATGTTTTCGTAGAAATTTGTTGTCATAACAAAAACTAACAATTTAGAATTAAATGAATTCCCTAATGATTGAGGATTAGGTCTAAGAAATATATTGTCTGTCTGTTTCACAAAGAATTTTTATAAGGATATCTAAGATAAACTAAGCTACCTTTTATGCATGGTCTATTTACGTATATGTATGTATGTATGTATATATATACAGTATATATATCCCCGTACGGGGATATTGTCTGTATTATAAGTAGACAATATCTAAAGGGTTTTGACGACCCTTCGGTCCGAAGTCAATTCTTTTCTCTCATACTGTCCCCTCATTTCTTTCATCCCTCTATATTTTCTGTCCAATCCCTTATCAAACTTTACTTCTCGCTATCTCTTCCCCTGCCAACTCGCCATGGGCCAGCGCGGCAGGGTATGGCCCACAATCTCCCCAAATGAGTTACAACCACAGACAAAATTCGGCCGTTCCTGTTGGGTCAGCGGATTTAAATCAAGGCCCAACCACAAAGTCTGATTTGGATAGGGACTGTGTGCTGTATAAGCGACTATCCAACCCTAAAACAGTGCTTAACATTGCTACGTACAATGTAAGAACCCTCTCTGAAGAAATACACCTGAGTAGCCTGGAAACAGAGATTATGAACATCAATTGAGCTATTATCGGAATCTCTGAGATAAGAAGACCAGGTGAGAAAATCCAAATGCTTAAAAGCGGACACTTGTTTTACAACAGTGGCAAGGAAAGCAAGCAAAATGGTGTTGGATTTCTCATAAACAAAAACTTACACAGCAACATTGAGAAGTTCACAGCCACATCAGATAGAGTTGCTAGTGTCACTCTTAGAATTTCAAAGCGGTACAGAATAACTATCATACAGGTATATGCTCCCACATCATTGTCATCCCAAGAGGAACTGGATAACTTTTGTGATGACCTATATACCACTCTAAATAACAACAAAGCCCATTAAAACATCATAATGGGAGATTTCAATGCTAAAATTGGAAAAGGGAATGAGGATTGCGTTGGCAAATTTGG
>NC_090765.1:922099-927099 GCF_036898095.1 Palaemon carinicauda | reverse complement strand
GTTCCGGTGCCAGACGTCTGAATTCTGCGAAGACTGGGGGGTCCCGTCGTCTTGATATGGTGATAAATACCATGCTTGGCAGGAACCGTGGGCGTTTGGCGAAGTTCTGGACGGAAAACTTCCGGGTACGACGTGAGGAGGTGGGCGTAGGCATCCGTGGGTGCGCTGATGTGGAGAGCGAGGTTAGAGGGGGCGGGTTGAAGAGGTGTCGACAAGTACGAGTCTGCGTTGACCAATCGTCGGTGGGCGACATCGACCAGAAGGTGGAAATGAGAGAGGAAATCCGCACCGAGGATTGGCATTGTGACGTCAGCAACGAGAAACTTCCAATTGAATTTACCGTTTCCGAACGATAATGTGAGGTTCTCGTAACCGTAGGGGGGTATCGCAGATCCGTTGGCAGCTACTAAGCGGACGTTGGCAGATGTAGACAGACTACGTCGTGCCTTGAAGAGTTTCCTTGGCAAAAGAGAACGACAAGCACCCGTGTCTACCAAAAATCGCACGCCCGTTCCTGCATCCTGTAAAAAGAAAAGATTAGAAACTTGGGAGGCCACCGCCACAAGCGATGGCCTACTTACACGTTTTTTGGCCACTGATAATCCTTGGCACATTTCTTCGCGGTTGCCCCGAATCTGAAGTGGTAGTAGCAAAACTGCGGCGGATGGGAGGTAGTAAGTGGCTGTAGAAGTCGTTCGTTGGGGCGGCGAGCGATTGGTGGGTGGTGGGCGGCTTTGTCGCCGCTTCGGCACGTCACGGGGTAGGCGTGTATGTCCTACGGCATTCATGTCAGCTTCGGTTGACGTTGAATACGCATCCTCGTCATCAGGGGTGGAGGCGTTGATGGAGGTCTTGAAGTGGCTGTCCATAAGGGCGTCGGATTTGGTCATCAAGTCCTTTATGGGTAAACTATCGACATCGGGTATGGCAGCGCGTACAGGTTCGGGGTAAACGGCGTATCCAAAGGGCACGAAGTAGGTTCACCTCACGAGGAGAGCCGTCTGCGGCAGGTTGAAGGCGAGCGATACTGGTCATTTCCCTGAGGGCAAGCGAAGCCCTTTGGTCCCCCAACGGGTGTTGCGAGAGCTGAAAAAGCTTTGCTATACGGGCGGCTGGTGACGGCGAGTACTGCTGCAGAAGGTATGTTTTGAGGGCTTCATACGCTACTGGGGTGTCTCCTTGTTCACAGATCCAGTCGGATATTTCTGGGAAGGTGTCCTCGGGTATCGCCGCGAGAACATAATCCGCTTTGGTGGTTGAGCGAGTCATACCCCTGATACGAAACTGGACTTCTGAGCGCTGAAACCAAGCAAACGCCTCTCCGGTGGCAAACGGTGAAAGTTTCAATGGGGCGGCGCCAACTGCTGGAGTAGAGTCTGTCTCCGTCATAGTACCAACGATGGAGGGGCGAGGGAGGTGGGGGTGGAAGGCAGTGGGAGCGAGTCGACTTCTGGGGTCACCAATGTGACGGGCCGAAGACAGGAGTTGTGAACTCAAAGGCAGGATGCAATCAACTGAGTTTTATTAAGGAACACTCTTCTTTATATACAGAACCTCAAGGCAACAGGACATGACCTGTTCGAGACACAGACAATGTTACAGAGCAAAACGGAGACATGATCATTCAGGTTCTTTTTAGTGCGAGGGAAGAGCGCAGATACAAGCATAATATATACAAAATAATTATGTACAATTGTGTGCCACACGGTTGGTACAATAGCCTAAATAGATATACACAAATGTACTCACCCACGCACATACACACAAACACTCGCGTGCACACACACACACACAGACACACACACACACACACACATATATATATATATATATATATATATATATATATATATATATATATATATATATATGTGTGTGTGTGTGTGTGTGTGTGTGTGTCCGTGTGCCTGGATTAGTATGTGTATGTCTATGTACAGTATATACAATAAAGCCTGAAGATAAGAGAGAGAGAGAGAGAGAGAGAGAGAGAGAGAGAGAGAGAGAGAGAGAGAGAGAGAGAGAGAGAGAGAGAGAGATAACATAACAAATAATCTCAAAAGAAAATACCGAAGTTAATGAATCTGAAGGAAATTTTTTAAAACTAAAACTTAAAAAAAAGGTCATATATTAGGAAAATAACAACAAAGAAAACATCCATAGAAGAAAGCAGATCGTGATGACACCACAAAGACCACTCAAATACTTCCTGGAATTGTGGCTTCTTGGTGGCACTTTTCCCTGTAAGACTCTGGAGGGTGCCCTAAAACCAGCTCGAGTAAGACGTCCTATTTACGACTCAATTCTAGCACGATGGTGCAAGTCTAGTTCAAAAAATTTTCGATAAGAGATAAGTTTACAGCTTTCAGTCTCAATGTCTTGAGGTATTTGTGAGTGTTACCCAACAGATGTCCGAATGGGTCCTCGTAAATTGCATATGTCAAGTCTTTGGGATGTATTAGAGAGAGAGAGAGAGAGAGAGAGAGAGAGAGAGAGAGAGAGAGAGAGAGAGAGAGAGAGAGAGAGAGAGAGAGAGAGAGAGAGAGAAATTGTCATGTAAATAGTTACATGGTAAATTTAACTATTACCTTGGTCACGTATGTCAGGCCTTTGGGATGTGTTCAAGAGAGAGAGAGAGAGAGAGAGAGAGAGAGAGAGAGAGAGAGAGAGAGAGAGAGAGAGAGAGAGAGAGAGAGAGAGAGATTATCATGTAAATAGTTACATGGTAAATTTAACTATTACCTTGGTCACGTATGTCAGGCCTTTGGGATGTGTTCAAGAGAGAGAGAGAGAGAGAGAGAGAGAGAGAGAGAGAGAGAGAGAGAGAGAGAGAGAGAGAGAGAGAGAGAGAGAGAGAGAGAGAGAGTATCTTGTAAACAGTTACTTGGTAAATTTATCTATTATCTTGGTCACGTATGTCAGGCCTTTGGGATGTATTTGAGAGAGAGAGAGAGAGAGAGAGAGAGAGAGAGAGAGAGAGAGAGAGAGAGAGGAGAGAGAGAGAGAGAGAGAGAGAGAGAGAGAGAGAGAGAGAGAGAGAGAGAGATATTATCATGTAAATAGTTACATGGTAAATTTAACTATTACCTTGATCACATATATAAGGCCTTTGGGATGTATTCAAGGAGAGAGAGAGAGAGAGAGAGAGAGAGAGAGAGAGAGAGAGAGAGAGAGAGAGAGAGAGAGAGAGAGAGAGAGAGAGAGAGAGAGAGTGAGAGAGAGAGAGAGAAAAAATATCTTGTAAATAGTTGCATGGTAAATTTAACTATTACCTTAGTCAACAAAAAAGACAAGGAATTGTACCAACCGTGTGTCACACAATTGTACATAATTCCTTTTGTATATAATATGCTTGTATCTTTGCTCTTCCCTTGCACTCAAACAAACATGAAAATTCATGTCTGCTGTTTTGCTCTGAACATTGTCTGTCTCTCGAACATGTTATGTCCTGTTGCCTTGAGGTTTTGTATATAAAGAAGAGTGTTCCTTAATATATAACTCAGTCGTTTCCAATCTGCCTTTGAGTTCACACCCTTACTCGGCGCTGTCACATTGGTGACCCCGGAGTGACTCGCTCCTCCCGCCTCCCCATCCCCCCTACACCTCTCACCGTTACTATGACGCCGTCAACGCATACCTTCTGCAGCAGTACTCGCCGTCGCCAGCCGCCCGTATAGCAACGCCTTTTCAGCTCTCTCAACAACCGTTGGGGACCAAAGGGCTTCGCTCACCCTCGGGAAAATGACCAGTATCACTCGCCTGTAACTTGCCGCAGACAGCTCTCCTCGTGAAGTGAACCTACTTTGTGCCCTTATGGACAGCCACTTCATGACCTTCAAACCTCTATCAACGCCTCCACTCGTGACGAAGAGGACATCTATTCAACTTCAACCGAAGCTGACGTGAATGTCGTAGGACACGCCTATGAATGCCGTAGGACACACACGCCTATGAACGCCGTAGGCCTATGAATGCCGTAGGACACGCCTATGAATGCCGTAGGCCTATGAATGCCGTAGGACACACACGCCTATGAATGCCGTAGGACACACTCGCCTATGAATGCCGTAGGACACGGAATGCCGTAGGACACACACGCCTATGAATGCCGTAGGACACACTCGCCTACCCCGTGACGAGCCGGAGCGGCAACAGCCACCCATCATCCACCACTCGCTCGCACCCAAACCAACGACTTCTACAGTCACTTACTGTCGCTAATCAGCGCAGTTTTTACTACTACCTCTCCAGATTCAGGGCACCTATTTAACATGTTCAGTGTCATTTTTAGAGGGGGAGCCATGTACCAACCATGTGTCACACAATTGTACCTAATTCCTTTTGTATATAATATGCTTGTATCTTTGCTCTTCCCTCGCACTCAAACAAACATGAAAATTCATGTCTGCTGTTTTGCTCTGAACATTGTCTGTCTCTCGAACATGTTATGTCCTGTTGCCTTGAGGTTTTGTATATAAAGAAGAGTGTTCCTTAATATATAACTCATTCGTTTCCAATCTGCCTTTGAGTTCACACCCTTACTCGGCGCTGTCACAGAATACTCCCCTGCTCCTCCTGTCTTAACCCCAAGGGATCATTCCCCGGTCTCTTTCGCTACACATTTTTTACTGATTTTCTTTAACTTTCGATACTAATATACTGTCAGGCGTAATCTTTAAATCCTACGATTTACAATTCACATTTTACGAAACGTGCCTAAAAGCTTACTACTGGCTAATCTCTCATGCTACGCAACGGTGCTTTAACATTTTCGAATTTGCAGTTAAAAGTTTTGGATTTTTTATTTTTTCCAAATTTCTATGAATCTTGACATTCGACCCGAATAACCAGGTCAAGGTGCGTACACATACACACGCTCACACTCACATAGATAAAAAAAACACAATCATTGATAAGCTGAGAAGAATATAATTTAGAGCTCCTTTTACGTGACTTAGTTGCGAGACTAGAATGACCCTTCACTTCCAGATCAGAGCGACAAA
>NC_090765.1:909599-917099 GCF_036898095.1 Palaemon carinicauda | reverse complement strand
TAAGTTTCTGTCCAACAAATTAAAATGAGAATCAGCAGCTGAAGACCAGACAGGAGAACAATACTCAAAACAAGGTAGAATGAAAAAATTAAAACACTTCTTCAGAATAGATTGATCACCGAAAATCTTAAAAAACTTTCTCAATAGGCCAATTTTTTGTGCAATTGAAGAAGACACAGACCTTATATGTTTCTCAAAAGTAAATATGCTGTCGAGAATCACACCTAAAATTTTGAAAGAGTCATACAAATTTAAGGAAACATTATCAATACTGAGATCCGGATGTTGAGGAGCCACCGTCCTTGCCTACTTACAATCATACTTTGAGTTTTGTTAGGATTCAACTTCATACCCCATAATTTGCACCATGCAATAAATTTAGCTAAATCTCTTTTAAGGGATTCACCAACATTCAAGGGATGGAGTTGATGCAAAGAGAGTAGCATCATCTGCATATGCAACAAGCTTCTTTTCTAGGCCAAACCACATGTCATGTGTATATAGTATGAAAAGTAATGGGCCAAGAGCACTACCTTGTGGAACACCGGATATCACATTCCTATACTCACTATGGTGCCCGTCAACAACAACTCTTTGAGATCTATTACTTAAAAAATCAATAATAACGCTAAGAAACGACCCACCCACTCCCAACTGTTTCAGTTTGAAAACAAGGGCCTCATGATTTACAGGGTCAAAGGCTGCACTAAAATCAAGGCCAATCATACGCACTTCCTGACCACAATCAAGGGACTTCTGTACAGCATTGGAGATTGTAAGAAGGGCAGCACATGCTCCAAGGCCTTTACGAAAACCAAATTGCAAACTAGGGAGTAGATGATTACCTTCAGCAAACCTATTAAGACGTTTTGCCAGAAGACATTCAAAAACTTTAGATAATATGGGAGTTATGGAAATTAGGCGGTAATCAGTGGGACTTGAGCTTCCACAAACACATCTACATAGAGGAGTAACATTACCAATTCTCCAACAAGTGCTAAAAGCTCCTCTTCTTGCTAACTTGCGCAAAATAACAGATAACTTTGGAGCTAAGAAATCTGCTGTCTTTATAAAAAACAAAGGAAAAATACCATTTGGGTCTACACCACCATAAGCATCAAGGTCCATCAACAGAGCTTTAATCTCACTAGATCGAAAAGCTAAACTAGTTAGTTTAGCATCAGGAAAAAAGGAATGAGGAAGTTCAAGTTTTTCATTACTCTGTTTACTGTCAAAAACATCAGCCAAAAGAGTTGCCTTTTCCTTTGGACAGTGAGTGACTGAGTCATCAGGTTTAAGTAAAGGAGGAACTGTTGCATCTACACCAAAGAGTGCAGATTTAAGGGTAGACCACCATTTATGTTCCTGAGTAGTACCAGAAAGGGTTTCTTTTATGGTTAAATTGTACTCCTTTTCAGTTGAGGCATAAACTCTCTGAGCAAAAGCTCGAAGGTCAGTATAGTTGTTCCAGGTCACATCTGATCTATTACCCTTCCAAAGGTGATAGGCCTCCTGCTTCTCCAAATAAGTACGTCTACAATCATCATTGAACCACGGTTTGTCTTTCACTCGGTACCTTAGCACACGAGAAGGGATACGCCTATCAATTACGTTGACTAGATTCTCATTCAAATGGACAACAGGATCTACACTATTATATATATATGTGACCAATTCAAGCACGATAGATCATGCAAAATCCCATTCCAGTCTGCTTGGGATTTCATATAAATTTTACAAGAATATGATATATCAGGGACAGGCTGTTCAGTCTTCACTACTAATGAAATCAAGGCATGATCAGATGTCCCGACTGGAGAACCAACCTTACTAGTTATAACGCCAGAGGAGTCAGTGTATACGAGGTCCAAGCAATTACCAGACCTGTGAGTAGCTTCATTTATGATTTGCTCACAGCCTGATTCAGAGACAAAGTCTAAAGCTCTTAAGCCATGGCGATCGGTAGGAAAGATAGAACTTAACCACTCCCTATGGTGAGCATTAAAATCACCAACAAAGACAATAGAAGCCTTTCTATCATCTTCTTGTATCTTAGCCATAAGGGTAAGAAGACAATCGAAGATAGAATCATCCATGTCTGGATTCCCGTAGATCGAACACAAATAAAAATTGTTATGCCTGCCACAAACTTTTATTACCTGAATCTCATGATATCCACATTGATAGCAGGACTTATGAGAAGCAGAGTACTCGGTCCTAATATACACCGCCATTCCCATGGCCCTAGGGATGGCATTGCGTTTCAACATTATTGGCTTCTTAAAACCACTTATAAGGAGCTCAGATGAGTGCCTCATATTAGAAACCAAAGTTTCTGAGCATAAAAGAATATCATACTGTCTGGATGCAACTGTAAGGTCTTGGATATTTGCATGAAGACCACGAATATTGCAATACAGAAGACGACATTAACGAAATCTAGGACGTACTGGTCCCGGATTTCGCTCAATGTCTCCAGACAGCATAAGAATTAATATAAATAAAAAAGAGACATCATACTTAAAAACTAGATTAACAAGAATTATAACAAAAACAATATGTACAGAATTATAAATAAAGTGATTGATGATACCCATAGACTATAGTAAAAAGTCGGAAAAACTGGTCAACATGAAGGAGCCGATACACCACGCAAGGCTAAATATCCTCCAGGATAGCCACTTCAACTGAAGGGAGGACAGTAAGGATGGTTTTGAGAAGAAAAAGAGTCAGAAAAAGGAAAAGACAACCTCTTGATAAACTACCAGGCATCCATGGCCCTTCTATTAAGCCTGCCCAACACACCATTTCAAAAAAACAAGAGGAAGAAAAATAAAATAAAAAGATAGAATAGTGTGCCCGAGTGTACCCTCAAGCAAGAGAACTCTGACCCCAGACAGTGGAAGACCATAGTACAGAGGCTATGGCACTACCCAAGACTAGAGAACAATGGATTAATTTTGGAGTGTCCTCCTAGAAGAGCTGCTTACCATAGCTAAAGAGTCTCTTCTACCCTTACCAAGAGGAAAGTACACTGAACAAATTGCAGTACAGTAATTAACCCCTTGGGTGAAGAAGTGTTAAGTATCTCATTGTTGTCAGGTGTATGAGGAAAGACGAGAATATGTAAAGAATAGGCCAGACTATTCTGTGTAAGTGTAGGCAAAGAAAAAATAAGCCATGACCAGAGAGAGGGATCCCATGCATTACTGTCTGGCCAGCCAAAGAATCCAATACCTCTCTAGTGGTAGTACCTCAATGGGCGGCTGGTGCCCTGGCCAACCTACTACCAGGCGTATACCTTCATAATCATCAAAGTCTATTAAAAACGTTGTACCGTAACGGGACGGAAAAATTAATCTAGTTAGTTTACCTCAGGAAAAGAGGAATGAGGAAAATAGTTTCATTGCTCTGCTATCTGGCAAACATGTCAACCAAGAGGGTTTCCTTATCCTTTGGACAGTGAGTGAGTGACATAGCCCTCTCATTCAAGCAAACGGGGAACTGGTAACTCTATATCAAATAGTACAGCTTTAAGGATAGCCTGCCATTAATGTTCCTGGGTTATACCACTTAACAATTAAATTGATTGTTTACTAATCTTTACATATATTCCTCTACAAAATGCCCATCAACAAACATCTGAATGACGAGAGGTCGTAAGGACAGATGACCCCGAGTTACAATTTTAAACTACTTGGAATAAATTTCATAAAATAAATGATAGAAAATGCAAATGAAAAAAATGCTCCCAAATATATTACCCCCTGTATGATACAAAGTAAAGTAAATCAAAGTAATTCTGATGTCATGTTAACCTCTTGCTTGGGGGTACATTTGGGTACATTATTCTATCTGTTTCTTTATTTCATTTCCTCACTAGGCTAGTTTCTCTGCTGGAGCCCTGCTTTTCCAACTAGGCTTATAGCCTAGCTAGTAATAAATCAGCTGTGAGAAGGTGGAGCATGTTAAAGACGAGGGGCTTGACCCAGGCGCTTCCGTGATTAGGAGCCCTTGGGCTTATAATATCCAGCTTTTCCAACTAGGCTTGTAGCTTATCTAGTAATGAATCAGCTGTGAGAAGGTGGAGCCTGTTAAAGACGAGGGGCTGGACCCAGTCACTTCCGTGTTCATTTTTATGGGGAAAAGGTAGTTGCTAGCAATGAAAAGCTAATTATCAGGGAGTGAAGGCTGTGTTCGAACATATAAACAAAAGAATGGCTCTTTCGATGTGAAAGTTGTGTGAGATTATTCTGTTTTATTTCTCCATGGATGTTTGACATCTTTATGCCTGCTGTTTACAGAGAATTCTGAGACAGGGTAATGAATGTTAGTGCTAAGTTCAGGGACAAGAATATTGGTAGTGAACACAGTACAGAATTAACGATGGTTTCATTTGGGTCATTGTTGGTTGAAGGTAGGAGAGAGCAACTGCAAATACAAGCACAAGATTTTAACAGTAAATTACTATGGGTTTCACAGACAGTGCAAGTGCGATTTTTTCCAATTATTCTGTAACGAACACTCGTATCAGTACGAGATTTTACTATAGTGTATTACTCCCAGTAAGGAAATTTATAGGAGTATCATGAATCATTTATTGTAAATAATAAAGACTTTTGTACCTATACCAAGAGGCAAAACTCATTAGCCAAGCAAGAAAACGAACACCAGGTTGGAAGAGCTCCGCCTGCCTACAACCCCCTTCACCTCCAGCCCCCATTTTCTTCCTCCCCTCTCCTTTCTTCCCTCACCTGCCCTACGTCTTTCCTTCTCTCTTTCTCTCTCTCTGAATGTTGCTTTGATTTAAACATATTTTTTTTACGATTTTTTTTCTATCAATCTAATAATAATTGACACTGTTGTATAAATGTAACAGTTCAGTGGTTGTTACCCTCCAGTTAACTTATTAATATCTATTTATACACTGATTTGCTCTCTCCCTCTCTCTGCCTGTCAGTTTCTACTAATGTGGGGAGTTGTACAGAGGCTTAACCAATTTTTCCTTTTGCCCCATGCTTCTGAAATTTAAAGTGTTTGCTAAATAGCAATATATATATATATATATATATATATATATATATATATATATATATATATATATATATATATATATATATATATATATAAATATCACCCACGAATGGCATTTAATACCGAATTCTATCTTGGGAATATATATCCACTTGGAATTCATTTTATGGTAACAGCTTCTGGCCGGGTGGGGATTCGAACCACCACCTGTACGGCTGGAAACCATGCTGGCAGGGACCCTACCGACTGAGTTACCAGCCGTACAGGTGGTGGTTCGAATCCCCACCCGGCCAGAAGCTGTTACCATAAAATGAATTCCAAGTGGATATATATTCCCAAGATAGAATTCGGTATTAAATGCCATTCGTGGGTGATATTCACATTAATTAAAATCACGTGCGCTTGTGATATATGTTCATATATATATATATATATATATATATATATATATATATATATATATATATATATATATATATATATATATATATTGTCTTTGAGTTTGAACAATATGTAATTGTACACAATTATATCATTGCATATTTCGGTATTGGGTATGAGCATAGATGATAGGTATCCATAGGAAATAAGAAACAAAATCTTTATTTCACCTAATGCCACATATATCCCCCCCCACCCCCTAATTGAATTTTATTGAATATTGGTATCAACCGATGACGGGACTCGAATGTGGGTAGGGGATAACCTTCATATCTATTTTTTTTTTTTTTTTTTTTGTGTGTTTTTATTTTTATTTTTTTTTTTTTAGTCTTCATCGCTTTCTAATAGCAAGTCAACTTCATCTTCAGTGTCACTGTCAAGATTAATAATGACAGGATCAATACTGTCATGCATGTTATCTGTTGAACGATAATTATTTACATAACCAATACCATAGAGAGAGAGAGAGAGAGAGAGAGAGAGAGAGAGAGAGAGAGAGAGAGAGAGAGAGAGAGAGAGAGAGATATGAGCAAACCAGTGAATTAAGCAGTCAGTCATCTGATAGGTAACAACCGATTGAATTGTTCCATATCTACAACAATAAATATTATATTTAGATAAGATAGATAGATAGATAGAGTGCTTGATATAAAAAAAAAAATCATACAAAATAAGTTGCAACTTAAGCTACCTTCTCAGAAAGAGAGCATGAAGGGAAGGGAAAGAACGGAGAGGGATGGATGGCGTGGAGGTGGAGAGAGATAGCTTGAAGCAGGGGGAGAGCAGGTGAGGGATGAAAGGAGAGGGAGGGAGGGGGTGGAGGTAGAGGTTCTGTATATTATTGTTCGGTTTTGAGACTGGATGATTGAGATTTTGCCCTTTGGCATAGGGGCAAGTGTCTTTATCATTAATAATTAACGATTCATTATACCCCTATAAATTTTCTCACTGGGTGTAATACCCTATAGCAACATCTCGTATTGATACGACTGTTCGTTACAGAATAATTGCAAAAAATCGCACTTGCACTGTCTGTGAAACCCATAGTAGGCGTTAGTAAGCTTGTGAAAGTAAATGGAAACGATGAAATGGAACAATAAATGTAAATGTAAACGGTGAAAGCCTGAAAGAGGTTTATTTGTCAAGGCATTTGGGTGTGGAAGTTGGATACGTCAGTGCTGAACCATGAAAACAGGTGAAGCATGGGAGGCGACATACCTGTATTTATTAAAGATTAAGAAGGAGTCATAGAACGACTAAGGTTGGAATGGTTTAAAAGAACGGAAGGCTTGCCAAACCATTGCCTTGTTTAATGAAAGTATTGAATATGATTGAAATTAAAACTTTGAATCGAGAGGTATTGTTGGCAAATATTAATTATTATTATTATTATTATTATTATTATTATTATTATTATTATTATTATTATTATTATTATTATTATTATTATTATTATTATTATTATTATTATTATGCTATAAGCTCAAGGGCTCCAACAGGGAAAAATAGCCCAGTGAGAATAGCCCAACAAGTGTGTAGTATTAGAAAAATCACAGTGGAATGAATTAAGAATATAAGTATTGTGTAGTAAAATAATTAAAGTAGGAGAAAATATAGATCAGATTATAACGATATAGTGGATGACTATAAAGAAAAGAAGAAAGAAAGTCCTAAATAAATGACGTGAAACAACAATTAAAAACACAAAGGCCTTGGTATCCAGGAAATGTAATGGAAATGTATTTACTTGAGCAATATTCTGTGTAGCTGTATGCTGTATGATGACAAATTTCATGGAGAAATTTTACATAGCTCAATCATACAGCTAGTTGAAGTATCTATTTATCTATCTATCTATATATATATATATATATATATATATATATATATATATATATATATATATATATATATATATATATATATATATATATATATATATATATATATATATATATATATATATATATATATATATATATATATATATATATATATATATATATATATATATATATATATATA
>NC_090765.1:887099-894599 GCF_036898095.1 Palaemon carinicauda | reverse complement strand
AATCTTCATAGAGTAATTAATCTCAATTACACTTAATTCTTTCCAGTTCAAAACTATCTTTCCGGGTGAAGGTACAGGTAAAAGGTTCAAGTTGAATGTCAAGATTTTGTTATGATTCAGGTTAAAGGTTAAGGTTCTGGTTAAAGGTTAAGATTCAGGTTAAAAGTTCAGAGTTAGGGTTTAAGTTAAAGGTCAATTTTTTTATGGTTCAGGTTAAGATCCTGGTTAAAGGTTAAAGTTCAGAGTTAGGGTTCAAGTCGGAGGTAATAATTTTGTTAAGGTTCGGGTTAAAGGTTCAGAGTTAAGGTTCAAGTTGAAGGTAAATTTTTTTTTAAGGTTCAAGTTAAATGTTAAGGTTTAGAGTTAAGGTTCAAGTTAAAGGCAATTTTTTTAAGGTTCAGGTTAAAAGTTCAGAGTTAAGGTTCAAGTTGAAGGTAAAATTTTTGTCAAGGTGCAGATTAAAGGTTAAGGTTCGGGTTAAAGGCTCAGAGTTACGGTTCAAGTTAAAGGTTAATTTCTTGTTAAGGTTCAGATTCAGAATGGTTAAGGTTGATTATTTGTTCATTTAAGAGTCGGGTAAACATTCTAGTTAAGTTTCTGGTTCAGGTTAAAGGTTGAAGTTCTAATCCACGTTTAGGCTCAAGATTCAACTCATTGTTTTCTATTTCTACGGCATTTATACACAGAACTATCAATTAAATTTTAACGATGTAACCAGTTGCAACTCATAGAACAATAGTTCAAACTTAGATAGAGAGAGGATGTTTAATAGCCCTATTTAATTGTCAGTTGCAACAATTAAATAGATCTCTTTTATAGTCTATATATGAAAGATCTATTTTAATGTTGACACTGTTATTAGATTGTTTTATTTTAATTGATCATTATTTCTCTTGTAGTTTGTTAATTTCCTAGTTTCGTTTACTCGGTGGGGTTATTTTCCCTATTGCAGTCCTTGGGTTTATAGCTTCCTGCTTTTTACAGCTAGAGTTGTAGCTGAGCTAATAATAATAATAATAATAATAATAATAATAATAATAATAATAATAATAATAATAATAATAATAATAATAATAATTCCTTTCCTCACTAGGCTATCTTTCCCTGTTGGAGCCCTAGGTCTTATAGCATCCTGATTTTCCAACTAGGGTTGTAGAATAGCTAGTAATAATAATAACAATAATAATAATAATAATAATAATAATAATAATAATAATAATAATAATAATTATTATTATTATTATTATTATTATTATTATTATAACTATTATTGATGATGCTGATGATGATAATAAAAGGGATTGTATTGCCATAGATAAATATGTAGTTTTCTCTTTTGTATCGAGGATGAAACCACGTCCGCTAAACAAGTATGTAAAAGTTAATCGCTGTAACGCAAAAGGCCCATAAACGATAAATACACTGTTTTACTTGTCTTTTCATGCACGCATCGGGTTCAGTCTCATGGTTCAATTCCAGAGTTAAGGTTCAAGTTTAAAGATAAGGTTCAAAGGTAAGATTCAAGTTTAAGGATAATGTTCAAGGTTAAGGGTAAGATTCAAGGTTAAAGTTCAGAGTTATAGTTACAAATTATGTTCAGGGTTTAGATTCGTGTTTAATGTTCAGGTTTATGGTTAAAGCTCCAGGTTATGGTTAATGTTCAGTTTGTTAAATTCAGGTTAAGAATCAAGGATCTGGATTAGTGTTAAGGTTTAGATTCGGGGTTCAGATTTAAGTTAAACGTTAAGATACAAGTTAAAGGTTAAAGTTCTGAGTTAAAGGTCAGGTTCAGGGTTAAGACTTCAGTTCAGGGTTAGGGTCAAGATTCATGCTCTTGGTTAAGGTTACGGTTCAGCATTAGGGTTAAGGCTCAGTTTCCGGGTTAAAGTTACGAATCAGGGTTAGGATTTAGGTTCAATGTTAAGGTTAAAGGCTGAGGTTCAGGTTCAGAGTTAAGGGTCAGAGTTAAGGTTACGATTCAAATTCAAGTTCAGAGTTAAAGTTTAGGCTTAAAGTTCAAGTTTAAAGGGTTCAAATTCAGAGTAAAGGCTTAAGTTAAGGTTCTGGATCAGCATTAAGGTTAAGGTTCATGTTTAGGGTTCAGGAAAAATAAGAAGAAAATAAGAATGGAAGCGTCAAAGATTTTGATATCTGACTGTATATGTCGAGATGAAAACCTACAGTATGATCCAAAACTCAGGTTTTTTTTTTTTTTTTTTTTTTTTTTTTTTTTTTTTTTTTTTTTTCTCGTGACATGAAAACAAATCTGAGAGGAGAGTAGGAAAATATGATAAGGGGATATTCTAACCTCGTTAGTCGGCGAGCCACGTTTTTGCTTTTCATGAACTAGTCAGATATCATTGCTTGCATGTGATGAAAGATATCATTGCTTGAGAGAGAGAGAGAGAGAGAGAGAGAGAGAGAGAGAGAGAGAGAGAGAGAGAGAGAGAGAATATTCAATTATTAGACTTACAAATTATTAGAGAGACAAAGAAAACACATTAAGCTTTTCTAACACTTAGCTCAAGGACACAGAGAGAGAGAGAGAGAGAGAGAGAGAGAGAGAGAGAGAGAGAGAGAGAGTATTTAATCATCAGACTAAGCTAAAAAAAACTATTGGAGAGACGGCGAAAACGCATTCAGATTTTCTATAATTTAGCTAAATGTTACCGTGTATAAGGAGAGAGAGAGAGAGAGAGAGAGAGAGAGAGAGAGAGAGAGAGAGAGAGAGAGAGAGAGAGAGAGAGAGTAGCGAATGCAGAATGTTAAAAAAAATTCCCACACTTAGCACCAGAGAAGAAGAGAAATCGTAATCATAAAAGTCAAGGTGATCTAGACTCACGTAATTGATGTGCATGAAGGCAATCACACTGCTTTGACTGAGTGACTGTGATTTTATGAAAAATCGATGATAATAATAATATTGATCTCTCTTATATAATAATGAGCAAGTGTTTGACTCTCTCTCTCTCTCTCTCTCTCTCTTCTCTCTCTCTCTCTCTCTCTCTCTCTCTCTCTCTCTCTCTCTCTCTCTCTCTATATATATATATATATATGTATATATATATATATATATATATATATATATATATATATATATATATATATATATATATATATATATATATATATATATATATCTTTTTGGTCACGCTCAGCTCTCCCGTCCCTCGGGTTGGGGGAGGGGGAAGTAGTCATGCCCTGGTTAGTGCAGGGTACGTACGTTTGTGCATTTTTATCTAGATATTTATCTGTCATTTTAAGGGTCGCGTAAAATAATAATAATAATAATAATAATAATAATAATAATAACAGGCGATATAAAGCTATTATTAATGGTTGGAGATCTAACAGCATTTCTAACATTCTTTTATTTATCTATAATAAGAATATAAAACCTTGACCATAATCAAATTTGATAAATTATATTAATCAAAATTGATATTTTTATTAGATACTCATATACAATGTTATTTAATTTCCAATTTGTATTTCAAATGAGTGAAGCCAAAATTGAACGAAGAACACAAGTTTCATTCCACATGTAAGCAACCACCCTGCCCTTTATCCTCATCTCGTAATTTACCTCAGGAATCGTAACGCTCAACTCTTCAACCCCTTCACGGCTTAGGGCACTCTCCGTGAATCATAAACCCTCCCTCCTCCCCACGAGGTTACCTTGGTAGCAAGCAAGTTCCCTTTATTTATATTATATTTCAAACCTTCCTGGATAACTATCCCTTCTTATGTCCATAGTTATTTCACAGAATTTTATTCTATCGAAGTTCATAACTATATTTGATTTGTTTTTCTACCCGTGGAAGTTTTTTGATGAATTACTCAAATTTATATTTTATTATTATTATTATTATTATTATTATTATTATTATTATTATTATTATTATTATTATTATTATTATTATTATTATTATTATTATTATTTAAGATTTATCCCTTCTTGGAAAAGCCAGATACTATAGGCCGAAGGGTCCAACAGGGAAACATATTCCAGTGAGGAAATTTAAATCAATAAATTATATGAGAAGTAATGAATTATTAAAATAAAACATTTTAAAATCAGTAACAACGTTAAAATAGATCTGTCATATATAAACTATGAAGAGAGACTCTTGTCAGCTTGTTCAACATAAAAAACATTCGATGCAAGTTTAAACTTCTGCTGTTCTACCGATTCAACTACGAGATTACGAAGATAATTCCAGAATCTGGTCACAGATAGAATAAACCTTCTAGAATACTGCGTAGTATTCAAGAAGTTTCATTTATGAATGTAAAATTGAATAGTTATTAGTATTCGAGGACGTATCAACGCAAATTACAACTGATAGCAATGCTAAATACGCCAACTATTATAGTCCTACTGGTAGGCTAAATTACATTGAGATTTTGCCAAAATTATGAGATGAATATCTTCAGCAACATAAATAAACAAAAGGAAACATGGTCTACTGATATAATTACACTAAGCCTACGTGTAAATTACTTTGAAACTTCTCAAATTAATCAGATAAATATTATCAGTTACATAAATAAACAAGGGGTAACTGGGCCTACTTATAAAATTACATTAAGCCTACTAGGGAATTTCCTTGAAACTTTCACAAAGTAATCAGATGAATATTATAAGTAAAATAAATAAAAAAAAGTTGCAGAATAACCTCTACATTGATATCGTTAATTCATTTGACTTGTAAACAGACACTGTTCGCTTTATCCGGGTAATTTCCCGTTTCGTCATGGTTGAGTTCGCTTCTAACCTTCCTAATCCATCTCCTTGCATCATAGCGCCAGACTTTTCACTCATATATACAAATTTCTATAATAACTATCAGGTATGATTACCTTTTCTCCCTTTTAGGAATGCATATTACCGTATATTAACGTTTTATATAAAATTGTACTATGTTCATTCATCCTACTAAATGGAGATACATATAAAATTTTTGGGACATTTCGTTCAAGATGAGGCAAAATAAGTGGTAATCTAGGTTTTATTATATCATAGTCCTTATAACCAAATGAATTTAATTTAAATATATAACTATTTCCATCAATAAATATTACAGCATTAACATAAATTCACATAAATATACTATGAATAATTAAATTAGAAAGATACAGGCAAAGCAAGAAATTTTGGAATCGTACGAAAGCGATTGAAATCAGGGCAACATCAGAAAACATGTAGGCTACAGCATTGCCTAAGGGCAAGGGTGCTATTATGCTCCTCCCGGACCCTTGGATTTCCTTAGCTATCCTTTCATACTGCGATGAAAGAGATTCGAAAATTATTAATTTTGTATATGCCCCAGCTCTTGGGGACATACATTTCATGATAGTCATCTGTTTTTTCATTAAACTAAATGTTACCTGCAGACCTACCTAGTCAAGGAATGCTATTTTGGAATATATATTTAATTATTTAATAAAAATTATAGGCGAATAATCATTTAAAAGTACATTAATTATACAGGCCAGCTAGATTCTTTGAAAAGGTAATCGAAATTATCTTACATATGCTAATAATTTTTATGAAATCATAGTTTTTAAAACTATACAAACTTAATCTATTGCATATTTAAACAAATAAAAAAAATCTTACCGTTAATTTATTAACAACAGCTCAATACCATTGCAAAAAGAAATATATATAAAAAAAAGTTCACAGCGAAACACAGAGTTACAGGATGTCTTGCAGAGCGTAGCCACACACCTATTTGCTCAATGGCAGCACACCTTACACTGAGACTAAGCTGAGGCTGAGTGACTCGAGTAACTGAGTCGTCTCTGTCACTCTCTGAGTCTGAGACCGGTCACCGCCTCACTGGACTCCGCGGGATTCTTCTTCTTGCATTCCTATCCGAGACTCGAAGTTCCAACCACCTCACTGTCCTCTGACTTTTTCATACATTTCTGCCAGTGTTTCACTAGTTTTCGTACGTTTTTGTTATACAGAAATGCGATGTTTCCTGGTTATATTAAGGTTATAAAATAAAAAAAACTTAATTTAGGTGCAAGAAAATTTGTTTATTTAATGTTTTTACTACCAGAATAATTCATGTATAACGCATAAACGATATATTAATCACTGATCGAAACTTTTTTGGAGATATAAACTGATCGAAAAACTCTGAATGAAATTATTTAGTATCCTTTGTATATATATATATATATATATATATATATATATATTCTTTCTGAGTGGGGATACCTTAACGAGTTGAAAGAATTTGTGTATCCTCATGATCAATACTAATCAGACACCCATACTAGGTTGGTTTGCTGTGAGCGATCAGATTAGTTTACCACCATTATCATTCCCAAGACTATCCTTCCCCATTGGAGTTTATGTACAAATTACGATTATTCATACTAGGTAGAAATAGTAGTAGTACAAATCAAAGTCTTAAATTCTATTGCAATAATATATACGTCACAGCAGAAAGTCTAAGAAACATAAGTGGTTTAAGTGGTTCATCTCTCAGGTCAAATACCGCTCAAGAATTAGATCCTGAGCTTTGCATATCTTCCTATTTCAAGAAGCGTCTTTTACTTGTGACCAATGAGACAGAATGATGATGATATCATCATCATCATTATCATCCTCATCATCATCTCCTCCTACGCCTATTGACGCAAAGGGCCTCGGTTAGATTTCGCCAGTCGTCTCTATCTTGAGCTTTCAATTAGATACTTCTCCATTCATCATCTCCTACTTCACGCTTCATAGTCCTCAGCCATGTAGGCCTTGGTCTTCCAACTCTTTCAGTGCCTCGTGAAGCCCAGCTGAACATTTGGTGAACTAATCTCTCTTGGGGAGTGCGAAGAGGCTTTTAATTATTTGGGAGGTTTCAGAGCGTATAAGGTTAGAAATAAATATCCAGCTTTGAATGTTTAAAGGTTTAAAGGCCCTTGAATGGCAGAGGCAAGGGACAGTGACATTTTGCTATAAATCAGGACACCGCCCTAGAGACTGACCATATATAAATATGATCAGCGTCCAAGCCCCTTCTCAACTCAAGCTAGGACCAAGGAGGGCTAGGCAATGCCTGCTGATGTCTCAGCAGATAAACCTATAGGTTCCCCAAACCCCAACCTTACCTCACAAGAATGTTGAGGCTGCAACGACCAAAGAAAATAATGAGATTGAGCGGGAATCGAATCCCAGACGAGTATTGGATTGCATATCAAAAGCGGAAGAATATATACAATAATAATGATACCACCATCTCAAAAGAGAGCTCAGTAAAGTTTGCAGCGGTTTGCTCCACGTGACGTAATCGAGATCTCCTGTGTTCAAGGACCATGCGCAATAACTCTCCTTCTTATCTTCCATCAAGGTATTCCCAATATCACGAATACTCTAAACAACACTGAGGCATCATCAGCAGTTTGTTCTCTACTCTGACAAATTGTGCCATGTGTTTATCTTCCATGAATTATAACATTAGTTAAGCAAGGGTATTATTGTTGTTGTTG
>NC_090765.1:864599-882099 GCF_036898095.1 Palaemon carinicauda | reverse complement strand
TACTTGATAAGCTACAACCCTAGTTGGAAGAGCAGGATGCTATAAGCCCAGGAACCCCAACAGGGAAAATAGCCCAGTGAAACAAGGAAAAATAAAAGATTTATAATTATAATGGCTTGTCATAATGATAATGATATTTGTATTCGTAATATAATGCTATATTACAGCATATTGTGCACACCACATCAGCATCATGACACCGGTTACAAGACTACACTCAGCGAAGTGAGAAATGGCCGATAGTGGAGGGCGCATGGCTTGAAAGGGATTCCTCCACTGATGCCATGTCTCTTTCTTTCTATCTGCATAAATTGGCATATTTCCAAAATAATCTCTCTCTCTCTCTCTCTCTCTCTCTCTCTCTCTCTCTCTCTCTATATATATATATATACATATATATATATATATATATGTATATATATATATATATATATACATTTATATATATATATATATATATATATATTGTAATACCCCATATGTTGTACATATGCTAACATATCTGATTTGTCTAATGTTTATTTTTCCATTTTCTTTGTAAATACATCACCTTATTTCAGCGCCATCTTCATTCCATTCTTCTCATTATCTTTTGTTTACACTCGCCTTCCTGCTGTAAATCATCCCTGTTTTCTTACCTTACATGTTATAAGGTAACCCCAAATTTATTGATTTTGTTAGAGTACATTGTTCTCACCCCGAGATTCATCTACCTTACTCACCCATTCACTTTGCATTGCTTATTATTGTTGTTTTGAAGTGCTTTTTCATTATTTTGTTTAACGTAAGATTAAAGTTTTGTTTATTACATAGTTTATTGTTCCTGTCCTCCAATTATCCTGCTATTGGTGCTTCGATTGTCTGCAACCAGCTTTAAGAAGATACATTTGATCATAATCAACAATCTTATACACTCGTAATAAGAAACTAGTGAATTTGGAAGTCTACCCATATGACTTCTATTTTATTGTGTGAAGAGAACTACCGCCCATTGTAAAGGGGTAATTGTTTGCACAGTGGTTCGTCACATAATAGTTGGGGGCCTGTCCGGGATCTGATGTGCGATCTGATGTGCGATATGATTCATCAAATTTATATCAAGTGATTGAATCGTGAAAGAACAGTTCCAGTGATTATGAACAGTATCGAGTGTTGTGTTGTGGCGTACCAAGGATAAAGGACGACAGTAATAATTCCAAGGTAAGGTAGATGTCTCGTCTCCCTCTCATTAGACATTTATGTATAATATATGTCTGGGTAGTCATTTGGTTGTAAGAGGAACAAGTCACGCTTGATATAGTTAAGACTTAGGTATGCTGATTGTCCAGCTTCTAAACCACCCTTATTAATTGAAGATGCCCCCAGTAGGTAGCTTTTAAAGTTTCGCCTACTCAAATCTCGTATCCCAGAGATTTCTCTTAAAAAAAAAATCTGAAGCCCTAAGATTTTGCCATTTCTTAAAATCGCCATTCAAAAGTGATATTTAGGAAATAAGTCAAATTTCATTATATGTAATTTATTAAATTAAGTTTCATTATAAGTGAAATTTCTTCCATCTCTATTTCATTATAAAGTGATTTATTTTGTTATATAAATTTCGTGAGTGAAATTAGCCAATTTCCAATTTCGGAGATTTTCGTAATTCTAATCGTTATCTCTAGTCAGGAAATTAACTTATATATTGTTTGGTGTTAAAAGTACTATTTTGGTGTACAACTAACGTTTACGTGTCGGTAAATGAATATTTAAATACTTGTGTTAAATTACTCCTGTTATATCTATAAAGCGCATACTACATATTTTGTCCAGTTAGCGCATTATTCTGATAATCAATTACTTTAAACTAGGTGTTGACTATTAACTAGATACTTTATCATAACGAGAATAATATAGTATTTATATAAATCAAAAGGTAACATTGCAAAGTTATCGAATTAAGCTGGTATAAATTAAAAGGAAATGTAAACTAGAACGTGCTAATTAGGTATGTTTAAAGTAAAAAATACCTTTGCGTTTTAAAGCCTTGTTTACTGATTCGGTAGAATTGTTGTAAAAGTTTGTGATGTTAAGCGTGGCGTTTGAGTAGTTATGAAGTAGTTAGCCGTGTGTTCAAGATCTCGAGCATAAAAAAAAAAAAAAAAAAAAACATTGTTCAGTTGTTAACTGTGAATAAAAGTTTTATAGTGTTATCGTAAGTTTCGCGAAACTCAAATTTTGTATTTAAGCTATTTTTGTGTAATGTGATTTAACCATATAATTTTGTAATTTTGTGATCTCTCGATCTTGTAATTTTGTGATAGCTATTTTGTATTCCTGTGATCGAAAGATTGTTATTTTGCGATCGTATGATCTTATACTTATTCTTATGAAGTTTGGATATTTATTTTAGTTTGTACTTATCTTGCGCCACGGGCGACATTCAAAATGCCTTTCAACTTGCAACAATTTATTGTATCACCACGGGATCATGTGGAATCTCTCACAGTTGCCACAAAAACTGACCTAAAGAATCTAGCTCGCCATTATGATGTACAGGTTCCCGCAACTGCCGTAAAATGTGTAATTCTCAGTCATATTTTGAACTTCCTTGTAGATGAAGATATTGTTCCAGAAGAAGAATTGGCTGACGTTCGAGCTCTAACAGTTACCAATCCAAATGGTGACTTGGATAAACTAAGTCTACAGCTGGAGTTG
The DNA here is from genome assembly GCF_036898095.1 of Palaemon carinicauda. Lineage (NCBI taxonomy): Eukaryota > Metazoa > Arthropoda > Malacostraca > Decapoda > Palaemonidae > Palaemon > Palaemon carinicauda. Next base: position 879,405 of record NC_090765.1, on the reverse strand, counting down.
GAAAAGATGAAGATGCAAGCCGCAACTGCCGCCGCTGAGGTAGAAGAAAGGAAAGCCGCTGCTGCTGAACGAGCCGCTACTGCCGCTGCTGAGGTAGAAGAAAGGAAAGCCGCTGCTGCTGAAAGAGCCGCAACTGCCGCAACTCTGGTAGAACGAGAAAGAGCCGCTGCTGCTGAACGAGCTGCAACTGCCGCCGCTGAGTTAGAAGAGAGGAAAGCCGCTGCTGCAGAGCGCACGGCTGCTGCCGCTGCTTCCCTAGAACGTATCAAGGTGGAAACTGCTGTGGAAGCTGCTGCAACTGCTTTGGAGCAACAAGAAAAAGAAAGTGAACAGAAAAACAAAGCTCTCCGTGTTAGGCTGCAGATTGAGAGAGAAGCGGCCACAGTAACAGAACGGGATCTGGCATTTATAAGACTGAAAGAAAAGGAAGAAGGTAAGCTAATTCCCGAACCCTTTGATGTGGGCAAGGTGCAGAAATTGCTGCCCACATTTGAAGAACGGGAACCTGATAACTACTTTTCTGTGTTCGAAGACACAGCCAAGAATCTCAATTGGCCTCAGGACAAATGGTATTTGATCATCCGGAACTCATTTAAAGGTAAAGCATTATCTGTATGTGCCACTATGTTAGAGGAACATGATTATTTCATAATTAAACAGGCAATCCTTGATGCTTATTCTATTACTGCGGAACGTTATAGGCAAATATTTCGTAATAGTCAGAAGCAAGTTCAGCAGACCTTTTTAGAATTTATGAATGGAAAGAATAAACAGTTTCAGAAGTGGGTAGACAAAGTAGATGTCAAAACTTTTGAGCAGTTGAAAGATTTAATAGTAATGGAGGAGTTCTTAAGGAAAATACCAGGTAGCATTAATGTGTATCTAAGAGAGCAGAATGAATCTGACCCTAAGAAAGCCGCTTTAAAGGCAGATGACTATGCTCTTATTCATAAAGTAGGTAAAACCCCATATAGAGAAACTAGACCTAAGGAAACTTGTACATACTGCAAACAAGAAGGACATCATATTTCAGAATGTCCTGATCCACATTGTGCAGCTTCATACTTAAAGAGAAAACCTAATCCCCCTCAATTCTCACCTAAGCAAATGAATCTGCCCAAACAGGAACCAAAACCTAAGGTGGAGAAGAAAAAGACCTTCCATTGTGCATCACACGAGTCCCAAGCGTTTGCATCCTTCACTTGCTCAGGCAAAATAAATGGTAAACCTGTAACCATACTCAGAGACACTGGATCCTCTCAAACGATCGTCTCTCCTAAAGTAATACGATCTAAAGGTGAAACTCGCAGGTATGTTGCAGTTAATGACCTAACCAGTAAGTCTATGTTGCCTCTCATTAATGTAAACCTTCATTGTCCTTATTTCTCTGGAACTACTGAAGTAGCTGTAAATCCAGAACTGTTACCATGCAAGAATGTAGATGTAATCCTTGGTAATGACATAGCTAACTCTGTTGTCTTAACAAACTTAATAGCAGTATCTCCAGATGATGTTGTACAGGAGGAATGCTTAGCAGTGACACGAAGCAGTAAAAAGGACACCCCTACTGAATCATCATCAAACCCGTTGCCAGTCTCTGAACCTATGGATTTCAACGAGTTGATGAGTACATATAAGATCCAGCCTGATTCCTTTAGCTATCAACAAAGGAAAGATGTCACTCTACAGCAGTGTTTCAACCAAGTGAAACCAAAGGATACCAACAAGTGTTCTTATTTTTATATTAATAATGATGTACTAATGAGAAAATTCAGGTCCAGCAAGAACAGTCATCTAGAAACCTGGAAGGATCTATTCCAGGTAGTTGTTCCTAAGGATATAAGACCTCTGATCCTAGAATTGTCTCACTTTGCTGACTCTCATCTTGGTATCACTAAAACATATGAACGCATCAGTCAAGACTTTTATTGGCCAAACATGAAGAATGACATTAAAGAGTACGTAAAAACATGTACAACATGTCAAAAAGTAAGTAGTCCTAATGTGAAAGTACCAGTTGCACCATTAAAACCTATACTTGTGCCTAAAGAACCTTTCAGTAAGATCATAGTAGATTGTGTAGGCCCTTTGCCTAAGACAAAAAGGGGACATGAATACTTGCTTACGGCCTTATGCCCAACTACCCGTTATCCATTCGCAGTACCTTTAAGAAACATTTCAGCCAAGAACATCCTAAAGTCACTAGTGTCCATATTTACTGTTGTAGGATTTCCAACTGAACTACAATGTGATCAAGGAACCAATTTCATGAGTCATGCTTTTAAAACAGCTATGAAAGATTACCATATAACCCAAGTCTCATCCTCAGCTTACCATCCACAGACCAATGGAGCATTAGAACGCACTCACCAGACCATTAAAAATCTTCTCCGGAAATACATCCATAGTTCAGGTAACGAGTGGGATTGCGATTTGGAACTGATCATGTACATCATACGAGGAGTTCGAAACCAGTCTACTGGTATGTCACCTTTTGAACTACTCTTCGGTCGACGGCCACGAACTATCCTCAGTTCAGTTAAAGAACGCATCCTGAAGTTGGGAGATAATGTGGTACCTCTTTCCCAATATATTTCGGAACTCAACAGGAAACTTTCAGATCTTCACTCCATTGCCAAAACTAACTTGATAACAGCTCAAGAGAAGATGAAGATTAACTATGATAAAAAGGCTAAAACCAGAAGTTTCAAAGTAGGAGATGCAGTGCTGCTATACCATCCGATTCCAGGCTCTCCCCTACGAGAGAAATTCCAGGGACCTTATACCATCACTCAACGTATCTCGCCAACCAACTATATAATCGCCACTCCAGATAAGCGTAAGTCTACTCAATTAGTCCACATAAACCTCTTAAAGGCCTATTTGTCTCCCTCAACAGCTGAAAGTAAAACGGTAATGATTACTAGTTCCATACCATACATAGATTGTCCTATGGATCAATTTACAGATGATCCAATAACTGCATTTTGGCAGGATTCTCAAAACTCGAAGATCTTGGAAAACTTATCAGACTATCTACAACCCTTATATGCATCAAAATATAAATCTTTAGTAGCTTTATTCCATGAATTTCCTAGTATAACTTCAGATAAACCAGGCAGATGCACCATACTAGATCATGACATCAAACTACAACCAGGTGCTGCACCCATTAAACAAGCTTTCTATCGAACATCACAGAAGAAATTGGGTATCATGAAAGAAGAAGTGAACTACTTGATAAGAGAAGGATTGGAAGAACCCAGTGCGTCACCATGGGCCTCCCCATGTCTCCTAGTAGGAAAGAAAAAGGGTAAATTTCGTCTTTGTACCGATTACAGGAAAATTAATAATTTAACAATTAAAGATTCGTATCCTCTACCAAGAATACAAGATATCATTGACCAAGTAAGTAATTCAACCTACTTAACCCAAATAGATTTGCTGAAGGGTTATTACCAAATTAAATTAACAGAAAGGGCAAAGGAAATTTCTTCATTTATCACTCCATTTGGATTATTTAGTTATAATGTAATGTCATTCGGATTAGCCAACGCACCTGCCACCTTCCAAAGAGTAATGTCTTTAATTTTACAGGACTTGGAAAAAGTATTTGTATATTTAGATGACATCATTATTGCCTCTGACACCTGGGTAAACTATATTTAAAAGATAAAAGAAGTTTTCTCAAGGTTGAAACAACATGGATTAACGATCAACTTGGCAAAAAGTAATTTTTGCAAAGGTCAGGTATCTTACCTTGGTCATCGAGTTGGCAGTGGTAAAGTATTACCCCATGATGCAAATATTAGCGCCATAACTTCTTATCCTGTTCCAACTACCAAACAGGAATTAAAAAGATTTCTAGGTATGGTAGGATATTACTCTAAGTTCAGTCCAAATTTCTCACCATTCACAGGACCACTATTTGCTTTAACTTCTTCAAAAGTAAATTTTTCTTGGAGCCAGCAACATGATCAAATATTTAACCAGCTAAAAACTTACTTGTCATCTCCTATATTAATGGCACCTAACCTCACCAAACCATTCTATCTCTAAACAGACGCTAGTGATCTTGGATATGGGGGCATTTTATTACAGCATCCTGCTCCAATAACAGGAAACCTGCCCCCACTAGCTGATCTGTTACCAGTCTCTTATTCCAGTGGACGATTTATGGGTTCCCAACTGAATTGGCCCACTGTGGAGAAAGAACTATTCGCCATCGTAGCTACCATCCAGAGATACGAGATTTATGTTGATGGATAAGACACGATCTACGTCTACAGTGACCACTCTCCTCTGTCGCATCTCCATAGTTCCACTACTCTCAACCCTAAACTTTTAAGATGGTCATACATACTCTCTGCACATAATATCCAAGTAATCGCCATATCAGGACGAGAAAACATTGTGGCAGACTCCTTTTCAAGGATAACCTCGGTTGATCCTCGGGAAATGGAAAAAAACAAAAACAAGGGGAGACTGTGATATCCCCATATGTTGTACATATGCTAACATATCTGATTTGTCTAATGTTTATTTTTCCATTTTCTTTGTGAATACATCACCTTATTTCAGCGCCATCTTCATTCCATTCTTCTCATTATCTTTTGTTTACACTCGCCTTCCTGCTGTAAATCATCCCTGTTTTCTTACCTTACATGTTATAAGGTAACCCCAAATTTATTGATTTTGTTAGAATACATTGTTCTCACCACGAGATTCATCTACCTTACTCACCCATTCACTTTGCATTGCTTATTATTGTTGTTTTGAAGTGCTTTTTCATTATTTTGTTTAACGTAAGATTAAAGTTTTGTTTATAACATAGTTTATTGTTCCTGTCCTTCAATTATCCTGCTATTGGTGCTTCGATTGTCTGCAACCAGCTTTAAGAAGATACATTTGATCATAATCAACAATCTTATACACTCGTAATAAGAAACTAGTGAATTTGGAAGTCTACCCATATGACTTCTATTTTATTGTGTGAAGAGAACTACCGCCCATTGTAAAGGGGTAATTGTTTGCACAGTGGTTCGTCACATATATATATATATATATATATATATATATATATATATATATATATATATATATATATATATATATATATATATATATATATATATATATATATATATATATATATATATATATATATATATATATATATATATATATCTTTAGATTGTGTGTGTGTCACTAGTGTGTAGCAGCAACATCTGGCATATGTTCTCATGCCTAATGTAGACTCAAATATACTTTTCTTCCAGTTTGCTCTTCGTATTGGTTCCTCTAAATAGTACATGCATACATATACCAAGGCACTTCCCCCAATTTTGGGGGTTAGCCGACATCAAACAAATGAAACAAAAAAAGGGGACCACCGCTCCTCTCTACGTTCCTCCCACCCTGATAAGGGACTCAACCGAGTTCGGCTGGTACTGCTAGGGTGCCACAGCCCACCCTCCCCCGTTATCCACCACAGATGAAGCTTCATAACGCTGAATCCCCTACTGCTGCTACCTACGTGGTCAATCCAAGGCACCGGAGGAAGCAGCAGGGCCTACTGGAACTGCGTCACAATTGCTCGCCATTCATACCTATTTCTAGCACGCTCTCTTGCCTCTCTCACATCTATCCTCCTATCACCCAGAGCTTTCTTCACTCCATCCATCCACCCAAACCTTGGCCTTCCTCTTGTACTTCTCCTATCAACTCTTGCATTCATCACCTTCTTTAGCAGACAGCCGTTTTCCATTCTCTCAACATGGCCAAACTACCTCAACACATTCATATCCACTCTAGCTGCTAACTCATTTCTTACACCCGTTCTCACCCTCACTACTTCGTTCCTAACCCTATCTACTCGAGATACACCAGCCATACTCCTTAGACACTTCATCTCAAACACATTCAATTTCTGTCTCTCCGTCACTTTCATTCCCCACAAGTCCAATCCATACATCACAGTTGGTACAATCACTTTCTCATACAGAACTCTCTACATTCATGTCCAACCCTCTATTTTTTACTACTCCCTTAACTCCCCCCAACATTTTGCATCCTTCATTCCCTCTCTGACGTACATCTGCTTCCACTCCACCATTTGCTGCAGCAACAGACCCCAAGTACTTAAACTGATAGACCTCCTCAAGTAACTCTCCATTCAACATGACATTCAACCTTGCACCACCTTCCCTTCTCGTACTTCACATAACCTTACTCTTACCCACATTAACTGTCAACTTCCTTCTCTCACACACCCTTCCAAATTATGTCACTAATTGGCCAACCTTCTTTTCCGCGTCTGCAACCAGTACAGTATCATCCGCAAACAACAACTGATTTACCTCTCATTCATGGTCATTCTCGTCTACCAGTTTCAATCCTCGTCGAAGCACTCAAGCATTCACCTCTCTCCCCACTCCATCAACGTACAAGTTAAACAACCACGGCGACATCACACATCCCTGTTTCAGCCCCACTCTCACTGGAAACCATTCGCTCACTTCATTTCCTATACTAACATATGCTTTACTACATAAATAGTGTGTTGGACAAAATAATAGAAGAAGCCATCAATATTGTTCTTCTCTTTGTTCATACTGTCGTTCTTATAATGTTATTATTTCTCTTATATAGTTTATTCTTTACTTCTTTGTTCTTTTTTCCGTATATCTCTTTTTTTTCTGATAGGATTGAAGCTAGCGATGATAATAATAATAATAATAATAATAATAATAATACCAATAATAATAATAATAATAATAATAATAATAATAATAATAATACTAAGTAGAATAAGTGAACAGAACCAAATGTGAAGTTCGATTTTTTTTTTTTGTGATTTATCCAGGAAATTAAGACGAGAGACTATTGAGCTTGAGCGGGTCTCAAACCCGAGTCCGGCAGAATGCTAGCCATGGGTTTTGCTTATTTAAACCAAGGAAGGTACCTGTCTGTGAGTTACTAGTGGATAGAGAGAGAGAGAGAGAGAGAGAGAGAGAGAGAGAGAGAGAGAGAGAGAGAGAGAGAGAGAGAGAGAGAGAGAGTGAGCACTACTTCAGAAAGTGCAATATGCCATCATACCGAAAATATATAACGGAAAGATTTCTATGTTCAACAGTAATCCTCACCCATCTCTCTCTCTCTCTCTCTCTCTCTCTCTCTCTCTCTCTCTCTCTCTCTCTCTCTCTCTCTCTCATTTCCGCCTCGTTTTCCATAGCGTTTTAAATAGGCCCATGGTGAAAAAATTATAGGCCTACAGTAGATATAATATAGTCTTTAAAATCTAATAGACCCCCATATCTATTTCCATTCTAGATTCACGCATTATCCATAATTCATAAAGTTTGAATTATATTAAATTAAGTATGGGAAATTATAAGCAAATCTCTTCAACTGCAACAACCCTTTTTTCCCTATAGGGACCCTGACACTTGCACGAATCTGTGGCACGCATTTTCACGACTCGAGTCGTGAACTGGTGTGAACTATGCGTGAACTGGAGTGAACTTGTTGTGAACTTGTCGTGACAATCGTGGCTGTCGTGGCGAGAATTTTGAAATGTTCAAAATTTTGGTCACGACAAAATTTTCATGAACTATGCGCGAACTGTTCGTGAACGCATCGTGAACAGAGCGGGAGGATGCGTGCCAGTGCGCGGTAATGCGTGCCATGTCACAACTGTCATGAACTGCCACGAATAGTTCACGAACAGTTCACGTCGAGTTCACAACTAATTGACGACATGTTCACGAATATGAGCGCGTCGCAGCGTGGCTGTGCCTTCCCACTGACATGGTCACGTGTACTTCACGCATTGATGGCACGAGCAGTTCACGACTAGTTTACGCACTTCACGACCAGTTCACGCCAGTTCCCGACCAGTTCACGCCTGTTCACGACCAGTTCACGCCTGTTCACGACCAGTTCACGCCGGTTCACGACCAGTTCATGCCAGATCACGACGAGTTCACGCTAGTTCACGACTACTCCGCGACAGTGGCGCTCGCGTGGTCGTTGGGGGGTATATAAGCTTCGAGGACACTGCTCACCATTCCAGAGCTCGCCAGCGAAGAGACAACATGCCCAGAACCAGGCTGACAAAAGGAAGGGGGAGAAGGCTAGAAGTCAACATGCTAGAGGCAGAGACCGCTGATCGAGATAATTCTCCTCACTCATCAATATCAAGTCTCGATCTCGTGATCCCGGAGACACAGCAGGATACAAGCCAGAGACAGCCATCCGGTAAGGACGAGATGAAGCAGAAGAAGCAGGTTCGGATGTCGAAGAAAGAAATCCCTGACTACCACTGGACAGAAGAGGTGGAGACTGTGTTGGCCGACCTTGTGAAGGAGAACCCCATGCTGTTTGACAAGAAGCACAAGGAGTGGATCAACGTGGTAGCCAAGAACAACCGGTGGGACCAACTTGGAAAGCAGCTGGAGCCTCCTGCCATTAGTGCCCAATGCAAGAAGCATTACGAGAACTTGAGGACCAGGGTGGGGAAGATTATGAAGGAGAAGAAGAGTGGAGTTGGCCAGGCCCAAAGGAGTGCCCGTGAGGACCACATCATGGAAACGTGGGCTTTCCTCATACAACACATCGTCCGGGGGAGAGACAGTCTCCAGTGAGCAGTTTCCTGGCTCAGAATCAGGTGCAGTGACAGTCAGCGACGGAGACGATGATGAAGTGAGGTCCACAGGTTCCCACAGCCAAGCATCTACCAGCACCTGGAAGGACAAGGGCAAGGGGAAGCGGTCCACCACAACAATAATAAACACCACACCCAGCGACACCTGGGTGTCCGACAAGGACATCAGTACTGTAGTGAAAAATGTGAGAATCCAAATGTCTACATGCAGATTGTATTCCAGTTTCATCCATTGTTTTTGACATAGAATGTGCAATCTGTTGCATTAAAATGCTGTACTAAATTGTTATAATATTTTTATGTTTCAGATAATGTCCAAAGCAGAATCCTTGGCGACCTCGTTCACCGGCTACCACAAGATAGTTCACAATTTTTCGTGCCTGCTGGAAGGCCACATGCGTGCCATCCCAGAGGACTACTGGCATGATAGAGTGCCTCAACCTTGTACACCGCTACAGGCAGCAGCTTCAGGTCTTCCAGCAGCTACATCAACAACCAATGATGATAACCTGGCCAGGCCCACAGCAGCAGCAACCTTGGCAGCCCCCTCAGCAGCAGCAGTTCTGGCATCCACCTCAACCAGCACCCTCGCAGGCACCGCCAGAGCAGCAGCAGCAGCATCGTCCAGACAGTCATAACTGGATGCCACCCCAGTCACCACAGTATTCAGGCCAGTCTTCCTGGCCCCGTAACACGGAGTGGCAACCAGGGATGCAACCTCTACCGTCAGCCACCCTTGTCCAGGGTCCTTCACCAACACCTTCATTGTCGTCTCTGTCATCCAAATTCAAGATACCTGTGACACCACTCAGCTTCCCTGTCCTGACCTCGGGGTCCCTCGAGAGCAACCTAGAAGAGGCCATGTTACCCTCACCCCTCTACACCTCCAAGGAACTCAACACCCCACCAGTCCAGCAGGCATCCCCACGCAGCGGTACCACAACCACCAAGGACAAGGACACTGACTGATGAGACACTTGTAAATAATTGGACTGTGATACTTGTACATATTTGATGTTTACTGTTTTAATGTAAATGAAATAATTTTTTATTTCAAAACACTTATTTTTCTCTATAACCTTAAAATAAAAAGAAAGAAAATAGAAACGAAAAAATAATAAAAAAGAAAGAAAAATAAACCAAAAAATTTTTGATGTTTGCTGTTCTAATGTAAATAAAATGATTTCTTATTTCAAAACACTTCTATAACCTTTAAATAAAGAGAAAGAAAATGGAAACGAAAAAATAATAAAAAGGAAAGAAAAATTAACCAAAAATTTTTTGATGTTTGCTGTTTTAATATAAATAAAATGATTTTTTATTTCAAAACACTTCTAAAACCTTAAAATAAGGAGAAAGACCATGGAAACGAAAAAAATAATAAAAATGAAAGAAAAATAAACCAAATTTTTTTTGATGTTTGCTGTTTAAATGTAAATAAAATGATTTCTTATTTCAAAACTCTTCTATAACCTCAAAATAAAGAGAAAGAGAATGGAAACGAAAAAATAATAAAAAGGAAAGAAAAAAACCCCCCAAAAATTTATGTTTGCTGTTTTAACGTAAATAAAATGATTTCTTATTTCAAAACACTTATTTTTCTCTATAATCTTAAAATAGAGAGAAAGAAAATGGAAACGAAAAAATAATAAAAAGGAAAAAAAAATAAACCGAAAAAAATTTTATGTTTGCTGTTTTATTGTAAATAAAATGATTTCTTATTTCAAAACACTTATTTTTCTCTATAATCTTAAAATAAAGAGAAAGAAAATGGAAACGAACAAATAATAAAAAGGAAAGAAAAATCAACCAAAAAAATTTTGATGTTTGCTGTTTTAATGTAAATAAAAATGCTTTCTTATTTCAAAACACTTATTTTTCTGTATAACCTTTAAATAAAGTGAAAACATGGAAACGAAAAAAAAAATAAAAAGCAAAACAAGAAGGAAAGAAAAATAAACCAAAAACTAAAGGTAAAAAAAATACCAGCAAGGACACTGACTGAGATGAGATGAGACACTTGTAAATATTTGTAAATAATCGGAATGTGATACTTGTACATATTTGATGCCCGCTGTTTATATGTAAATAAAATGCTTTCTTATTTAAAAAAAAAATAAAGGGCAACAAAAAATACATACGAAAAAGATACGTTTCTTTTATTTAAAAAATGGAACAACTATGCAGCTCATGGAGGTACTACAATTTTTTCTTGCCAAGGGACAGCACCAGCAGGGGACATGTAGTAATGTGAAAGGTAGTCTCGCTGATCCTTTGCATTCTTCTGGGTATGATGGCCAGTTAGAGGCACCAGCCCCTGCAGGTGTTGCTCAGTCCTCCATCCACCAGGGATCAGATCATGTGTCCGGATCTTCGTAGTCCACTTCTGACATTGCGTATGGGTATCTGATGAGGACGAGGTTGTGCAGGACACAGGCACACATGGTGATCAGGTTGATGGTGTCTGGGTTCTGCTGCATCGTCATCAAGAAGCAACAGAACCTTTGACTTAAAATTCCAAAGGCATTCTCCACAACACGTCGGGCACGAGACAACCTGTAGCTATATATGCGTTCTTGTAGGACTTGTGACCGATGGGAGAATGGTTTCATCATCCAGGTTCGGAGAGCAAAGGCGTCATCCCCTATGAAGTGATAGGGCACTGGGTGGTCATCATTAGGGAGTGGTTCTGGTTGAGGCACTCCAGCTCTGTTGTCTTCTACAGAATCATGCCATCAGTACAATGCTGTGGAAGCCCTTGTAGTTGTAGTAGTAAGAGCCAGCATTGCGTGGCTTCTTTATGGCGATGTGCTTTCCGTCCACAGCCACCAGACAGTTGTGGTAATTCCATCTGGAGCTGAACCTGGCAGCAACTTCCTTTCAGTCCTCTTCAGTTTTGGGGCAGCGCAGCACTTCGTCCTTGTAGACCGCGATGACGGCTTTACACACCTCGGGTATGAACTTGCAGATGATACTTGCTTCAACCCTGAAGCTGTACTGCAGACTTTGATAGGAATTTCCAGTGGCTAAAAAGCGGAGGGGGCCAGCAAGCTTGAGTCCAACTTGAAGCGGTTCCCTCATGAAGGTGGACTGCTTCTGGATGTGCAGGGTTAACTTGTCAACCATCTCTGGAAACAGGTCAGGTGTGATTCTGAGGTAATTTTTGTAGCCCCTTTGATCTTGCTTGTGGAGTTCAGTCAATAGACTGTCATATTGTCCAAACTCGTGTCTTCTGGTTAACCATTCCCTGACCCACACTTTCCTTTGTATCTTTCTTCGAGGTGGGGTTGCCTTTTGTTTCTCTTCTTCCTCTGCCAGCCTTTTCTGCTGCTCTCCAACAAAGGCTAGAGCAGCTGCCAGGTATAGGTATCTTCTCCTCTTTGCAATGGTGTCTCTGACAGTAAGCATTGTTGTCTCTTCCGAAGCCAATCCAAGAATGTCCTCGGGAAGTGCGCAAACTATGCGCAGACTATGCGTGAACTCGTCGTGAACTCGTCGTGCCAGTTCGTGCCAATGTGGGCACGCATTCGTGAACTCGTCGTGAACTCATCGTGAACTATGCGTGAACTCGTCGTGAACAGTGCGGGAACCTCCCAGTGCGTGCCACACAAATGTCATGACTTGCCACGACAAATTCATGGCAGAAAGTCATGCAAGTGTCAGCCTGGCATATCCAGCGGTCTACAACAGATGCCGGTTTCCCTCCATATCCTCACTCGGCAAACAGTTTACCTCTCCCGGAAGATTCTAAACCCTTCAATAATACCGTTCTTAAGCACTGTACAACATTATCCATCAATAACATAATGTCTCCATAACGGCTATCGATTATCTTTGCAAAATTATGATATACAACCCTAACTAGACCTAGTGCTCTGCCAATAGTACAAATCATACCCCGTGCCGACTTAGAGCGGTGAATTCAGGCTGTTACCAATAAGTATTGGTGAATTCAGGCTGTTATGCTCTGAAGTTGTGACTGGAGTAAAGTACTATTGTTAATTTATCGTAATTATCAAGTGTTTGGAATTTTCTCGATCTACTGGACCCCTTACGAATGGGAAAAAGGCACGCTAATAGATGATGATGATTATTATTATTATTATTATTATTATTATTATTATTATTATTATTATTATTATTATTATTATTATTATTATTATTATTATATCTGTAAGAGACCCTCCTTCATGCAAGTTTGAAAATATTGGCTGCCTCAGTGAGGTTAAGTTTATGAGACCTCTATTGATTTAATATTTTTCTCAACAACATTACAATTTTCCAGTGTGCTATTTTCATTCTTAAAGAGGATATATTATTATTATTATTATTATTATTATTATTATTATTATTATTATTATTATTATTATTATTATTATTATTATTATTATTATTATTACCTCTGCCAACGAAGTTGGAAGGAGGTTATGTTTTACCCTCTGTTTGTGCTTGTTTGTAAACAGCTTCCTGGTCATAATTTTAATCGTAAAGTAATGAAACTTTCAGGGATTAACTGTTATGTAAAAAGCTAGAAACGATTAAATTTTAGAAGGTCAAGGTCAAGCATAATGTCCAATTCACGTAATCAGCAATAGGTTTGGACATCGTTGTCACAGAGACTTCAAACTTGGTTCATATTTGAGTGTATGAAAATCCACGCCAATTAATACATGTTAAGGTGAAAGGTCAAGGTTAAGCAAGAGGTCGAGAAATAAGCTGCCGCAGCGGAGGTCCGCGCTCTACTGAGTGCCCGTCTAACCTCTAGTTCTTGGTACCTTCGACCCCAACATAGAAAACAGCAAGAAGTTATCAACTTTTTTCTTCTGTTGGAGCCCTTGGGCTTATAGCATTCTGCTTTTCCAACTAGGGTTGTAGCTTAGCTAATAATAATAATAATAATAATAATAATAATAATAATAATAATAATAATAATAATAATAATAATAATAATAATAATAATAATAATAATATTAGTACGCATCTCTTAAGTAACAGGTCCAAGTATTCTTTTCCGGCTAATGTAAAATTCTTTGTTTAGCTTAGCTCTCTCTCTCTCTCTCTCTCTCTCTCTCTCTCTCTCTCTCTCTCCTTTCAATACTTTAGTCCATACAATTAGGTACATACCGTTAATTTCAAATGTATCGGTTTCAGCACTCCTATTTCACTTAAAATTTCAATTCCTTATTTAGGATCAGTAATCTCGCAACTCCCTCTTACAGACTTTGTGGAAACAAGCTTTGGAATTTATTTATTGCTTCTGTTATCCCTAACTTTAGCAGTAATAAGTTCTGTGGTATTATTATTATTATTATTATTATTATTATTATCATTATTATCATTATTATTATTACTTGCCAAGCTATAACCCTAGTTGGAAAAGCGGGATGCTATAAGCCCAAGGGCTCCAACAAGGAAAAATAGCACAGTGAGGAAAGGAAGCAAGGAAATAAATAGACGATATAAGAAGAGTTGAACAATTAAAATTAAATATTTTAAAAACATTAACAACATTAAAACAGACATTTCGTATATAAACTATAAACAAGACTTATGTCAGCCTGTTCAACATAAAAACGTTTGCTGCAAGTTTAAACTTTTGAAGTTCTACTGATTCAACTAGTCGATTAGGAAGATCATTCCACAAATAGGTCGTAGCTGAAATAAAACTTCTGAGTACTGTGTAGTATTGGGCCTCGTGATGGGGAAGGACTGACTATTAGAATGAACTGCATACCTAGTATTACGAACAGGATGAAACTGTCCAGGAAGATCTGAATATAAAAGATGATCAGAATTATGAAAAATTTTATGCAACATGCATAATAAACTAATTGAACGACGGTGCCAAAGTTTAATATTTAGATCAGGAAAAAGAAATTTAATAGCCAGGTGTTCTTGCTGGGGTTCGGCACCGTTACTCCACCTTACACGGTGCAACCAGTTTCACATTAGCTCTTATGTGTGTGTGTGTGTGTGTGTGAGTGTGTGTATGAGTGTGTGTGTGTGTGTGTGTGTATGGCGACATACCTATCTATTCCAAAATAAAGATGGCTGCCAGCATTTATTTTATCATCTTGAAAAAGCTGGATGCTCAATGAATTCAACTTCGACAAGTGATTTTCTAGAGATTATCGTGCACCG